>NC_089743.1:34816197-34834218 GCF_040412425.1 Macrobrachium rosenbergii | reverse complement strand
CGATTTTAGGAAGCTAAATGAAGCTACGGAACCAGAGTCCTATCCTATTCCCCGGATCGAGGCTTGCTGGGATAGTCTAGGCAGTGCCCCCTATCTGAGTAAGATAGATCTGGAGAAGGGGTATTGGCAAGTCCCCTGTCGGAGGAGTCGCGCCCTCGGACAGCCTTCATCACACCCAGTGGACAGTACCAGTGCCAGGTCATGCCTTTTGGCCTAAAGAACGTCCCCAGCTGCTTCCAGAGGCTCATAAGATCCTAGCGAGTATCCCAAACTGCGTCGTATACCTTGACATTGTCACTTACGCCCATACTTGGGAAGAATATATAGCTACCCTGGATGAGATTTTGACAGCTCTGGGTAAAGCTAAGTTAGTGATAAATCTCAAGAAGTGCCAGTTTGGGGTTGGGGAGATCACCTACCTGGGTCACCAAGTGGGAAACGGTCGTCTGGCACCCAAGGAGGCCAATATCCAGGCCATCCAGGATATGGCCTACCCCCGCATGAAGAAGGATGCCCAATGATTCATCGGCAAGGTGCAGTACTTTCGGCGGTTCATCCCGAACTTTGCTGACGCTGCTGCACCCATCACCAACCTCTTCCGTGGGAAAGTGCCCTTCAGGTGCACGGCTGAGTGCAGGAGGGCATACGATCACCTCAAGGCCGTCTTGGTCACTCAGCCGATCCTCCACACCCCGAACTACGAAAGGCCTTTTTGTCTTGTCGTTGACGCTAGCGATGCTGGAATTGGAGCAGTAATATTCCAAGAGAAAGACGGCTTCAGGCACCCAGTCGCTTACTATGCAAGAAAATTGAAGCCAGCAGAAACCTGTTACAGTTCCATAGAGAAAGAACTGCTGGGAATGGTCTTGGCTATGAAACATTTGAATCGTATCATGCCGATCACAAGTTCCTGCTGACATTATACACCAACCATAACCCCGTGGTACCTCACAACCTTCCGTAATCAGAACAAACGACTAATGCGGTGGTGCCTAGATCTTCAAGATTATAACTGGAGAGTTGAGCACAACAAAGGCACCGACAACAAAATTGCGGATATTCTATCCAGACATTATAGCGAATGAGGCCTCAGGGGTTGTACTTGCACCCGGTCCTTTGCCCCAGGGCTGGGAACAGTCAGTGCCACTTGTGTGATTCAAGGGGGCGTGGCCCGCTAATCAGAAAGCACGAACGCTTTGCCTTGCTTTCTGTAATGTTGGAATGTCATCCCCCCCCCCCCCATCCTCTCTTTCTTTTCTGTTTGTTGGTTCAAATGAAGTAAAGTGAGAATTCCCTCCTGTGTGCCACTCTGTTTAGTTTCTTTCAATTTTTTTTATTCCTTTTCCTTTTTTTCTGCTGGGAAATCTATTCTTGTCCAGTCCCCTTTCATTTGTTTGTTTTCCGATTCATACATTGAACGAGTATCTAATATTTAGAGCCTTCGCCCAAGTTGTGGGCCGTGGAAGTATAAAATTTAGAGTTGTTTTAACTTAGCGAATTAAAACCTGTGAATAATCTTTTGCCTTGCTCGCTCCCAGCTCTCAAGCTCTTGTGGTGAGCTATCAACTGTCAAGTTGGTAATACTTTGAACTAGTAACTCAGCATTATGCTTATCAATAAGTACTACCCCTTGAGCTAAGAGTCCGTAACGCATACCATGATTACAAGGAATCGGAAAAGGGATGTTAGTTGAAACCAACACTGTATTATCATTTATATTGCCTCTTCAAGGCATAACTAATAGCATGCATTTATTTCCTGCATAACAGTGAGCAGTCAGTTGTTTTACATTTTTCATTGTACATCCTGTCTTTTATTTTCTGTTGACTTTTTTTTTTTGCATTTGAACTTCCCTTTGTTTATTGTGGTACCTATACAGTATCATGTTGAGTGCTTTTATTACCCTCAGTAAATTAAAGTTAGTAAAGCATTTGTGGAATGATCATTTATAAAATATTTCAGCATTAACCAGCTTTCTCAAGTAATAAAGCCTTTTTATTGTATGGTCTAAATTGCACTCTGTGTCTAAAGTAACAGTTGAGTATGTCATTCATCAGTATTACAGCAGAGTTTTGCAAGTAAAGTTAGCTAGCAGTTGTAACAAAGCGCAGGACTTAGAGTAATGTCGAGCAATTTTCTTCGCTTGTTTTTTCTTTTTTCGACATTCGCACCTGACTGAAGGTGCGTATGTCATCTTGCAGGGGGGGCTGTAAAGGAATAGCAAAATCAGCTAATAAAACAGTCTTCCCCGTTCTCTGAGTTTGTAAAATCAGTCGAAGTGATAGACAGGCTCCTGTCTATTTTGACCTGTCTCAGGGTAGTTTATGGGGAGTGAGAGAGTGAAGGGTTGAGAACTGGACATTCCAGAGGGTATTAAATGTATGCTCAGAAGATAATCTTCGCCTAGGGCAGTAACTCGACTGGTTTCTGGAGGTGAAAAACAGTTCTCTCTATTGAAGGTGCTCTTTCTGACATTCGTTACCAGATAAAATAGAGTTACAAGCCATTGTTATTAACCCTTAAACGCCGAGCCTTTATTTACAAAAGTGTCTGCTGTATGCTGGCGTCGTTCGGGAGTTAGCGCCGAAGCGGAAAAAATTTTTTTTTCAAAAAATCACAGCACGTTTAGTTTTTAAGATTGAGTTCATTTTTGGCTCCTTTTTTTGTCATTGCCTGAAGTTTAGTATGCAACCATCAGAAATGAAAAAAAATATCATTATCATAAGAGTTCATTTTTGGCTCCTTTTTTTTTGTCATTGCCTGAAGTTTAGTATGCAACCATCAGAAATGAAAAAAATATCATTATCATATATAAATATTGAAATATATGACAGCACGAAAAAAAATTTCATATATAGTTGTATACAAATCGCGCTGTGAGCAAAACTGTTAAAGCTAATGAGTTATTTTTTTTTCATTGTATTGTACACTAAATTGCGATGATTTTGGTATATAACAAATTGTAAAACGATCAAATCAACACAGAGAAAATATTATCACAAAATGATGATCAATTCGTAACGCACGGATGTAAAAAAAAAGTTTTCAAAAATTCACCATAAATCAAAATATTGTGCTAGAGACATATATGATTGAATATTACTCGAATGCAAGAGTTTTAGCTTACAATTGCGTTCTTCGACCATTTCGGTCGGGTCAAAGTTGACTGAAGGTTGAAATTTTGGCAGTTATCGTGATTTATATGAAAATATTTCAAAACTGATAAAACCTACAACCATGGGTTGTTTTATGTTGTATATTACATGAAATTGCGCACATTTTCATATATAAAACTTTATGTAACGGCTAATATAAAACGGTGCAAAAATTACGACAAAATGACGAAAGAATTTCTGAAATTTTCGGCCGTTACCGCGCGGACGTAAGGAAAAAGTTTTTTTCAAAAATTCACCATAAATCAAAATATTATGCTAGAGACTAACAATTTATTGCAAAATTAAGGTAAATGATTGAATACATGTATTACTAGAGTGTAAGAGTTTTAGCTTACAATTGCGTTTTTCGACCATTTCGGTCGAGTCAAAGTTGACTTACGATACATCCAGTCAGCGTTTAAGGGTTAAAAGAATCCCTGTATCTCCTTAGGTCAGAATTATAGTACCTTCTGATCTCCCTCCATATCCATCATATTACTAATGGAGTACAGGCAGTCCCCAGTTTATGACGGGGGTTCCGTTCTTACGCCGCGTCATAAGCCAAAAATTGTCGTAAACCGAAAAATCGTTGAAAAGCGTCAAAAATCCTAAGAAAGCCTTATTTTTAATGCTGTGGGTGTATTGAAAATGATTTAAACTGCATTTTTATTGAGTTTTTCATTAAAAAAAAACCTTCAAATTTTTATTGCCGTTTTGGAGCCATATTTCTTCTGTCGGGTTGGCGTACGATGCGTTGTAACCCTGGAACATGCGTCATAAACCAGGAAATAATTTCTGATGAATATATCTGAAAAGCTTCGTAACCTCGGAACGCCATAAGCCGGACCCGTCATAAACCGGGGAATGCCTGTATATATCTTAATAATTCACCTTTAGTACTGTTGTTGCATCCTATAACCCATTCCCCTCATTACACATTTGTTAGGCCATTTCCCTCATTACACATTTGTTAGTGCATTTATATTTTTCGACACTTCTTCCAGAATTAATCCTTCCTTTTCCCCGTAGGGGGGGGATAGTGCCGTCAGTGAACCTTGTACGGGGCACTGTAGACATTACATAAGGTTCTTTGCAGCGTGCCTTTGTGCCCTAGCTGCAATCTTTTTTGTTCTTTTTATTGTACCTCCTTTCATGTTCTTTCTTCCATCTTACTTTCCACCCTCTCCTAGCAATTGATTCATAGTGCAACTGTGAGGTTTTCCACTTGTTACACCTCTTTTAACTTTTACTGTCAATTTCAGTTTCAGCACTGAATGACCTCATTGGTCCCAGTGCTTGTCCTTTGGCCTAAGCTCTTTCTTCAGTTCAGTTCAGTTCACCCTTAGTACTGTTGTTGCATCCTAATACCCACTCCCCTCAAGACACATCTGTTAATGAAGTGCATTTATACTTTTTGATAACACTTCTTCCAGTATTAATCCTTCCTTTTAACTGTACTGTACTGTACACTTAACAAACCTGACTCTTCTACTAAAGACAGCAAGTGTAGGTAGATACTTTTTGCTTCTTAGGTATAAAACTTAATCTTTGCCTCTCAGATACAAAACAGAGCTGAGTTTAGTAAAGGGTCAGGCCAGCTTTAACTAAATACAGTATCAGGTATGAGAGTACGGTTTTCCCGAGTTTTCTACAGATGACAGTCCTGTAGGGGGAAGTGCCATCAATGCAACTCATGCAGTGCACTGCAGGCGTTACTTAAGGTTCTTTGTAGCGTCTTTTTCGTGGCCTCTAGCTGCAACCCCTTCCTTTCATTCCTTTTACCGTAGCTCCGTTCATATTCTCTTCCATCTTGCTTTCTACCCTCTCCTAAAATTGTTTCCTAGTGCAACTGAGAGGTTTTCCTCATGTTACTCTTTTAAAATCCTTTTACCTTGTTTCCTGTTCAGCACTGAATGCCCTCATATGCCCCAGTGCTTGGCCTTCGGGATAAATTTTATTGTCCATTCCATTCCAGAAATGGAATGGTTAAGGTTAAATTCAACTAACTCTCATCTAATAATGAATCTCTTCTTTCTTGGTCTCTGGGCGTTTTGACTGATAGATCACGTCTAATCCATGACACAGCACCTTCAAGAGTGGATTTTTCTACGGCAGTACCATAATGTGGGCAGTCACTCCTGAACGGTAAGGAAAAGCGTATCACCTTTTTTTTTTTTTTTTTTTTTTTTACCTAATCAGTGCTTAAGAAGCATATAGCTCATGTACAGTGTATCAGAAAATAGCAAAAATACAAATGAACGTACTTGATTTTTGTTCACTGATCTAGTTTTTAGTTGAAAGGATGATAATTTTTTCTTGATAAAGCTTAGAGAATGCACAAGACAATGCACACTAATCTGTTGCATGAAACCTCCATCTGTTAATGAGGCAGAAATGATTTCTTTAAATTTCAATTTTCTCAAAAGATTTCCTAGATTAGAAATGTACAGTAGGGTCGAATATCTGATTAATCCTAAGTGTTATTGTTCTTGTGATTTATGGGTCCAGTGACTAACTGGGAAAGAATGAATGCAACTAACTGTGGGTTTAGGGAATTGAAAGATCTACGTTACTGTTGTGTACAGTTCACAAGAATCTAATTTGTTCCAAGATTCATGTTACAAGTTTTTGAGTAAGACTACAATACAGTAATTTTATTAAGAACTATAGCTGATTAATTTTATTAAGAAGTATAGCTGATTAAACCTTTTGAGAAGTGTAACATCATTCGATGTTTTTTACAATGTATTTAAAATGTCATTTTCACAGAATGCTGTATTGCAAAAGGGGATAGATTTGACTGAATTTGTAGAATTAAGCTGAGCCTCCAGTACTGTAAGGCAACTTATCACCTTCACTTGCTGGTGAGGTCAAGCTGGTGGTTAGTTTGCTTAAGAATGACACAGCTTCATTTTCTCGCAATTGTTGCATAGGATGGCCAATATTCCCAAAACTATATGGACCACACACATAAGCAAAATGCTTTGGAATCCCAGACTACCAGCTGCGTTTGGACTTTCTGCATCCAGCGTAATGCAAGCCAGGGATGGGCAAGTATTGAGTGTCACCCCAGAGCAATCACCTAACAGAGCAGAGAACTCTTTGGTTATAAGACCCTACTACCTGTGGCATTATCCTAAGGGTCCATCAGCTTTCTGCACCCAAGGACAATAATGGCTACTAACAGATCTCACAACCTGGTGGGTCGAACATTTCTACAGGGTAACATTCCTTGATTGAAGTATTCTCACACAATGTAAGACATTGGGAGCATAAGGCAATTAGTGGAGCTGGCAAGTCATTTGTCAGAAGATAAGCTAATAGTTAGGGAAATAACCAATAGGCCAGGATTTTGGGTACTCCAGCCATTTACCCACACAATGTCCATTACTGGAAGTGTGCAAAGTTTGTGTCCATAGATCAATGCGTGCCACGCTGCAGGTGCCAAGTCTACAAGATGACACATAATGAAGTTGTACTAATGCAAGAAAACTGGAAAAAAACCCACAGTTTAAAAAATTGACAGAAATTGCAACTGAGACTGTATATTATGTTGCTAACCCATTATCACAGGAAAAAATTACAAAGTTTAAGACGACAATTGCATGAACATTTCTTTACATTGGAATACTAAAAAAAAGATTGTAAACGGTTGGGCTTATATGGTACTGAGAGCAGAAACTTTTTTCAGTAACAATGTGAAAAATTGTTGAAATGTGACCAGCTGCCTGTAATTTTAATCATGTGCCGTGACCAGCTGCCTGTAATTTTAATCATGTGCCAAGTACAGGAATAAACAGGTGGTGTAGCAGTAGGCAGTATCCTAAAGCAAATAAAAAATATGAAGCAAGATGATTAAACAAATACTTTTGAAACCACCACTAATTAACTGCTTTCAAGTATGTCTATTTGAATAAGTACAGAGAAATACGAGTTAGTGTAACTAGGTTGCAATAAAGATACAGTACTAGAAGAATAGGTGTTTTTAGGTGCAAAACACCAGTCTGTACAGTAAGTTTGTGTTAGCACTAAGGAGATGGCAGGTATGGAGATATATGTCACAGTTATTTTTCAAGAAAAGTATATGCTACAACCAACCAGAGACCCTGCTTAATAAACCAGGTGAGGGCTACGAGGGCCTTCCAAACAAACACCAGGGGAGAGCAACCTGACAAATGGCTTATATTATCAAAACCTGGATTATCATGGGTAAGTGTTGAAGTATTTAGTAGTATGGAATTCTGTTTTAGCATTTCAAGAGACCATTCAGATAGGATCTAACACTTTGCATTTTACGAATATGAATACAAAAGTTGAGAATAGGGAACTGTAGTAAACTAAGAGAAGTAGTGTTAAAAAAAATAGAGACTTTACAGGTGGTATTTTATGTTCATGAAATGTCTGGAAGAGCACAAATAGAAGTACATTTTGAAAAGATTCGATTCTGGTTATGGACTGTCCACAGTATGAATTAACAGTACAGTTGAAGTGAATAGTAGATTCTTTTATGACATTGGTAGATATTTACACTCTTGACTTCAGAGGACTCTGGCATAAACATCCATTAGCAGTCCAAGTATCTAAATGGTGTAGCTAGCCTTAGCGAGTAAGACTATTTAGCTCTGTGTAGTAGACTGCGGACTTTACAGTGAGTTATAGCTCGTTAGAGAAGAATGACCTCGAGCACATAAGTCACCTGCAGCTATTTTGTATGCACAGCTTCAAGATGCCTAAAATATAAGTGATTTCTGTAAAAAAATAATTGACATTATTTAAATGGTGCACTGCCATTGGAAAGTTCATTTTCAATCAACTCGGCTTCATAATCTGGGAAGATTTTGCTCAAGAACACTAGAGGGTAATGGCTTGACCTGACATCTATCAGGATCTGATTAACTGATTTTTAGTTATATGTAAAAGAAAACTATTGCGAAGGATATGTAAAAGAAAACTATTGCGAAGGCTATTTGTCTGTCCATCCATGCTTTTTCTGTCCGCCCTCAGATTTTAAAAACTATTGAGGTTAGAGGGCTGGAAATTGGTATGTTGATCATCCACCCTCCAATCATCAAATATACCAAATATTAGGTACCAACAACACAGACCACCACCGAGCCGTGAGTGAAATTTTCATGGGCCGTGGCCGAGAGTTTCATGGGGCGTGGCTGAAAGTTTCATACTGCATTATACACTATACAGAAAACTCGATTTCCCAAAGAAACTTTGGCGCATTTTTTACTTGTCTTTTTATCTTTCAGGCTAAGCAGCTGGTAGAATGACAGTCGGCTCAAGAACTTGAAGTGTAAGGACCCCTGTGCTTCTGACCAAGGCCTGTTTGTCATCTAATCCAAAGCTTGTAAAGGTAAGTCCTTGATAAAAATAGAATTGTTCCATTGATTTTTGATAAATGCGAGACCTCTTGAAGACAGCCTTTAATCGACTCTGTAAAGTAGAGTTTAAGGCATTATTTAATACCTTTATTTTTACGAACACCAGTTAAAAACTGCAAACTGATTGTGCTGAACAACAGGCCAGACTGGACATAGTCAATTAGGAGCTTTTATAAGTATTTGGAACCTGATGATGTGCTCTAATCTGTAATAAAAAGTAAGAATAAAGCATTTTAATGAAAATGTCTTCAAAGTAAGCAAGTATCACAAAATAAATATATCTGAAATGAAGATGCTAACTTGTATAAATCGTGCAATGTTAAGTATTTGGAACCTGATGATGTGCTCTAATCTGTAATAAAAAGTAAGAATAAAGCATTTTAATGAAAATTTCTTCAAAATAAGCAAGTATCACAAAATAAATATATCTGAAATGAAGATGCTAACTTGTATAAATTGTGTAATGTTAATGGGAAAAGGGCGAATATGAAGAACACTTTGCACTGGGGAGAAATAACTTGTAAAGCCATGAGATCTCAACTTGATAAGGTGCCATTAACTTCCTCCTCCTCTCTTCAGGAAAGTACCTGCTGCAACCTGCAGGCAAAAATGGGACAAGTTTGAATAGACTTCAGCCTCACCTCGGTGTTCAACTAGGCATTTAAGGGAACATGCACATCAAGAACCTGCTATTTTATTCATCAAATTTGTATAAAGGGTCAGCATGCAGCAATTCACTAATGTCAGTTGTTACTGTGGACAGCAAGGAAGTGTAGTAGAAAAATGGTCTCGTTAACATGGTAAAGTGGTTCCATTAACATAAATGTTGGAAAAGGTCGCACTTGAATATCGAGAGAGAACAATCTTCTCCCCTTTGAACTAAAAGTAAGATAGGACTAAGTTGAAAGTAAGATAGGGTTAAGTTTGTAGTATTATGTACGTGTTTTATCAAGGTCAGAACAGTGCTTGTTAACCAAAAACTGAGCCAACTTCAGCTGTGATTCTTGTAATTTCTAAATAGGAACTATGGGAGTCTTTATGTTACGAGATTCACTGTAATTTCAGGATAGAGTCGACGGCTGCCCATTTGCGGTTCCGGATTCGGGGACTCTCCTGTTTGTGGATTTCTCTATGGAACATATCAACATTCGCGGAAAATTTGCCTCCTTGACATCCACAGGATGGGAAGACTGGATCACCATCGACAGGCTGAAGCTGGCATCCCTGTTGGACAGCGACGTAAGCAAGGAAGAAGGCAGGCGCCCCAGAGTTCCCCCTCAGTACCTCTGTAAAGATGGGGTTGAGTGACATACTGGCTGGGTGTTGACTGGTTCATTGGTGGTTCCTTACTGAATGAATGTACAGAATCTTCAAAGATGTTATTGGCCCGTGCGGGCGGTAACGTAGCATCTACACACAAACAGAGCAAAACAGAGGTAATGTTTCGAACATCTGTGTTTGTCAGCAGACAAACAGATGCCGATTGTGAGAGACATGATAAACATACAGTGATAAAACATATATCAATGGAAAGGCCAGGCAATTCTACATATGGCCAATTGCATAAGATTCGGGACAGATTAATGAATACAATGCAGTAGCATAATATATGTGAAATGGCGAGACGTTTGGCGTCTTCACAAACAGAAACATACATACAATTTGATACAGAAGATTCGGTGGAACATTATGAGTACATGATTAGAATGCTTGCATGGCAATGCAAGTAATGGTGATTGCACATATATCGAGACAACAATGGTTAGGGAGAAACAGATGGAAATATTGTATGGTAGAAGTTGCGTTCCTTCAGAGAAAGAAAACGAGATGCTCTTGTTTCTGTCTTGTCCCCACCGATGGATGACGAACACACACGTGTGCTCGAAAGAGACCGCCATCGGCGCAACGGGTCTCTTACAATACTCGCCCCCCAAAAGCAAGGCATCGATGCGGAAATCGCCTTGCTGATGATTGGAATGGGCTAGGGGTGGGTAGGAGGCTGAAGGGCGGCGCCAGCCGGGAAGAACTCGAGGAGGATGGTAGCAGGTTGAAGGGTGATGTCGGATGATCCTTCAGTAGCCAGCTCAAGGAGGACAGCAGTAGCCTGAAGGATGACAGCGGCTGATCCTTTGGTAGCCAGCTTGAGAGGGGCGGCAGCAGGCTGAAGGGTGACGGCGGCTGATCCTTCGGTAGCCGGCTCGAGGGCTGAAGGATGACGGCGGCTGATCCTTCGGTAGCCAGCTCAAGAGGGGCGGCAGCAGGCTGAAGGAGGACGTCGGCTGGTCCTTCTTTGATCAGCTCGTCTGTTACGAGTTCGGGGATGGCTTCAGGCTTCCTGGAGGAGGCGTCCAGGGCTCCGGTGGTGGGGTGAGTCATCTTGGAGGGTCAGACATCTACTTAGAGCTCGGGAACGGTGGGAAGCGGCATGGCAGCGAAGGGTCTGTTGGTGTGTGGGTCGTCATCTTGGGTTGTCCGGATCCTTCGCGTCACTCCAGGGTCACCAGTGTAAGGACGGGATTGAGTGACATACTGGCTGGGTGTTGACTGGTTTATTGGTGGTTCCTTACTGAATGAATGTACAGAATCTTCAAAGATGTTATTGGCCTGTGCGGGCGGTAACGTAGCATCTACACACAGACAGAGCAAAACAGAGGTAATGTTTCGAACATCTGTTTTTGTCGGGAGGCAAACAGATGGCAATTGTGAGAGACATAATAAACGTACAGTGATAAAACATATATCAATGGAAAGGCCAGGAAATTCTATGTATGGCCAACTGCATGAGATTCGAGACAGATTAATGAATACAATGCAGTAGCAAAATATATGTGAAATGGCGAGACGTTTGGCGTCTTCACAAACAGAAACATACATACAGTTTGATACAGAAGATTCGGTGGAACATTATGAGTACACATGATTAGAATGCTTGCATGGCAATGCAAGTAGTGGTGATTGTACATATATCGAGACAACAATGGTTAGGGAGAAACAGATGGAAATATTGTATGGTAGAAGTTGCGTTCCTTCAGAGAAAGAAAACGAGATGCTCTTGTTTCTGTCTTGTCCCCTCCGATGGATGATGAACACGCACGTGTGCTCGAAAGAGACCGCCGTCGGCGCGACGGGTCTCTTACACCTCCCTGCAAACACACCCACTCCCCCACCAAAGCGGGGTTCGGGGCGGCCCTGGAAATGCATCGAGCCAACCCCAGATGTCGGTTCCACCCCACACCCACAGTTCTACAGGAGCAGAGGCCCGCTCTGACTGCCTCAGCATCTGCATGAATAATGTTATTTTCATCCAATAATTGCTCCTCTAATCACTGTTGTGTTGGGGGGGAGTATTTGTAAGGGCATCAAAAAGCCTTTCCTTTCTTGTGTTTCTCTTCATACGTACATTAATCATGTCATATATGTTACCTGTTGATATTTCAGATTCTTTATGTATCTCATTGTATGCAACATTGTACAGCCTGTCCGCTGATATATATACTTGCCTTTTACATGTTCTGTAACACATTATATATGTCTTTTTATGCCTGTTAACAAACAGCCTTCGTATGGACGCAGTGGGGGGCCTCAGGTCGCCTGCTACCTTTCCATCCACTTTCTGTATTATAAACACTTGTTGAGAATAATAAACTGACATTTCTTGAACCTCACAAGTGATGCCGCGGATTTGTGTCACCAAAGTAGCCCAATTTTAGGTAAGTAGCGGCACCATTTCATAGCCCGCGGCAAGCAGTTCAAAGGTAGCCCAATTGGGCGGGTAAACTGCAGGTTTGGCAACACTGGTTGTTGATGCTCCTCTTCTTCCTCAAATGGAGTGACTTTGTATCAGAATACAGCCGATAGTTTATTGTCAGGAGCATGTGTACGTTGTTTTCTCACCCTAATATTTTGCATAATCCAGATGAATCTCAGTTCTTTGTTAAAGCTGTTTGTAACATGAGTTGTTTTAGATTTTATGGTAATCTAAATTACCGTAAGCTGTCTTGTACAAATTTTAGGAATTCTGGAAGAAAATAGGGGCTTTTAAGTTGAAATATTGCTAATTAAGTGTTCTGAGGGCAGTTTTTGTGGATTAATAAATAAAAGTTTTAAGAAATTCTTGTAAATATTCTTTGCAAAACACTAGTGGGAAATTGTTAATTAAAAAGTTTGAGAACTGGTGGCAGATGCCGTCTCTCACTCTCTCCTTTTTTCACATAAGTATCCAAAAGACCTAATGGCAAAAGTTATGTCGGATACACTTAGAAGTAAAGGCCTTTGAATTCACTGTACCTATATGTGAGCCATACAAAATGCTCTCCACAATGAGAGAGTTTGAATCGGCCCTGTCAAGCATTAAAGAACAGCTCCGAGGCCAGGTGACATTACTTAATGCAGTTATCAAATATGTTCCAGCAGTTACAGAAATATTCATTCATAATATCATTAACTGAATACAAGGAACATGACTTTCCAGTGGTTGGGGAACTAGAATGGATATTACCTTTTGCTAAACCAAGAAAAAACAGAGCATGAAGGCAGGTAGCTACCGACTCTCAGCTTCAACTTAATGTCTTTGCTTGAAAATTATGGGGGGGTGGGGGGAATGGTAACTTTGCTTAATGTGTTAAGTGAACTGTAACCAGTCACATTTCACCAAATCAGTATGATTTCAGGATCATATGTTTTAACACAAACACCCTACTGCATATGGAATCATTCTTGTGTGTGACTTCCATGTTAAAGCAACGCCATATCAGCATGTTTATATCTGGAAAAAGCATGTAGCACCATCTATGCCCAACATGCAACTGTAAAGGCACCTACAGAGCTGTCTGCGAAGTCTCCACTGAACGCGTCATTCGCAAAGTCTCCGCTGAGCAAGTTTTCTATGGCATCCCATTTTCTTCGCCTGTACAATTGGTCACGCCTAACATGCCAGGTCACATGAATTCAATCATTTAAACTATGTATATATTTGTTCACCTGTTGTCAATTGTGTATCTTGTGTTTCTTCATTCATAGGCATCAAGATTATATCCATATTTGAATTCTGTCTGTTTTTATGTTGCAAAGTGTACTTGCTCGCTGTATATTATTGTTAATTATTATCGACCTCAGGTCACTCACGATCTCATTGTCTCTCGCGGCATGGCGCCAGTCTGCCGCTATATAAACTGCCTGGATCTTGAATAAAGTAGCAGTTCTCTTTTACCTGCTCATTTTTTTGCACCTCTTACAGTGGTGACCCCCGGAGTAGTCCTGGAGCCATTAGCGGACCCATACGGCGACTCAGTCTTGGCCCCAGGAACTTACTCACGCCCTTAGTGGACTAACGACGGTGCTGTAACCAGCGTTTGGGTGTGCTGACTCTCGTCGGCAAAATCACCAGCGTCATTAACAGACGCACACGGCGCACTTCCGAGTGCATTTTGACGTGAGTACCCCACTCCAGTTAAGAGGGCAAACAGCGAGCATGGACGCGGACATCTACTCCCTCGTGCAATTAACCGCGAACCTCGTGGATTCGGATGTCTACCTTCCTCCCATCTCACCCGCGCCCGCCCCTGCACCGAGGCTCTCACGCTTCTCCACACCCATGCCCGCGCCCCACACACTCCCCGGCCCAGCAGCACAATCACGAGCCGCCCTGTCCTTAAAGCTACCACCGTTCATGCAGGGGAACCCAACGACGTGGCTGTATAGGGTCGAGAGCCATTTCAGGATAGCGGACCTTACTGATGAAGTGCTGCAGGCTGACACAGTCCTTAACGCCCTGCCGGAGGAAATCTATAGGAAACTCGTCCAGCGGGTGTCCGCCGCACGCCCCCTCACATACCACCTCCTGAAGAAGGCCCTCCTCGAGACGTGCTCCCTACCAATCGCTGAGCAGGCCGCCCGCGCCATCGACCTTGCCGTCAACCCGCGGCAGGATTTAAGGGCGATGGAGTCGTGGGGCATGATCGAAGACCTACTCTCACTCCCAGACTTCGACGGCAGCAGGAAGTAAGCCTGTTGCAGGAGATCTTCCTTTGCCAGCTCCTCCCGGAGGTCCGCACCCAGATTCCTCAACCCTACACCATGCCCCTTGACGTTCTCATCCAAACGGCGCAACACCTGACGGACTGCGTGAAGGCAACGAAGCGGTTAACAGCGCCCACACTACCAGTGAACTCCATCCAGCAGGAAGAAGGCGTGGAGCAGGAAGTCAATGTCGTCACCAGGAGGCGCCCACCGCCCCACAAGTGGAGTTCCCCGGGCATGTACCACTACCACAAGCGGTTTGGCAAAGATGCCCGGAACTGCCTGCCGCCCTGTTCATTCGCCCGTTCAAAAAACGGGGAAGGCGGCAGCAGCAGGACAGACCGCTATGGCAGCCAAAAAACCCAGGGGCCCAGAATCATTAGGCTTCTACCTCCATGACACCGTCTCCGGCAGGATGATGCTGGTCGACAGAGGGGCCGTTAGATCGATCTTCCTGGCATCCAAGGAGGACCTCAAGTGTGAACCGGATCCGGCTACCTACCTGACGGCCACCAACGGATCCCCCATCCTCTCCTACGGCACCAGGCCCCTGTCGATCTCCATCCTTGGCCAGAGTTATTCCTGGGACTTTGTCGTCGCGGACGTAGGGACCCTGCTCCCGGGTGCTGACTTCCTTGCCCACTTTGGGCAGCAGTCGACGTCGGGCGGAAGCGCCTCCTTGACACCGACTTCTGCAGGTCCCTCCTGTTGGCAACGGGACCCAAGGCACCCACCATCTGCTCCACTGCCCCCACCAGTATGCACAGCTGCTGATGGAGTTCCCGGGCGTGTTCAGGCCCAAGCTCCGCCAAGTCCCCAGGGCCCCAGCCAAACATGGCATATACCATCATATAAAAACGAAGGGTCCCCTACACACGCTTAGTTCCGGAGGCTTCCCCCACGGTGCCTTCAGGAGGCCAAAACTGCATTTGCTGAAATGGAGCAGATGGGAATCTGCAAGAAGGCCTCCAGTCCGTGGGCCTCCCCCCTCCACATGGTGCAAAAACCGGACGGCTCCTGGAGACCCTGTGGCGACTACAGGCGTCTTAACATAGCAACGGAGCCCGACCACTACCCCCCTGCCGCACATGCAGGATCTCACGGCCTCCTTTCACGGGGCCAAAATATTAACTAAATTAGATCTTTTAAAATCCTATTTTCAGGTATACCAAAGACCGCCCTTATCAAGCCTTCCGGGTCCTATGTGTTTGCCTTCTCCACCTTTGGCCTGAGGAATGCCAGGGCAACTTTCCAGCGGCTCATGGACAGCATCCTTGGGGACCTGAAGTTCTGTGTCTGCTACGTAGATGATATCCTCATATTTTCCAGGTCCCACAGTGAGCACCAGAAACACATCTGGGCAGTCCTGCAGCACCTGCAGGAGAACGGCCTCGTCGTGCGTTTTGACAAGCGCACCTTCGGCGTCCAGAAAGCTGACTTCCTGGGCCACGAGATATCCCCGGCAGGTGTCCGCCCGCTCACATCCAAGGTCGCAGCCGTCTTCAGGTTCCCCACCCCCACCTCTGTCAAGGCCATCCAGGAGTTCCTCGGGATGGTGAACTACTACAGGCGGTTCATCCCCGGGATCACGCACACCACGGCCCCCCTGAAGGAAGTTCTGAAAGGCCAAGCAAAGTCCTTGTTGTGGGGACCCAGCCAGCAGCAGGCCTTCTCCCTGACAAAGGCCGCCCTTGCTGAGGCAACCGCCTTGGCACACCAGGATCCCAGCGCCCCTCTCCAACTGACGACGGACGCCAGCAACGTCGCCTGTGGTGCTGTCCTGGAGCAGGTCATCAACGGCGTTCCCCAGCCCATCGCCTTCTTCAGCAAGAAGTTCAACCCCGCTACAGCACCTTCGACAGGGAACTCTGCACAGTGTACCGAGCAGTCCGGCACTTCAAGTTCCTCCTGGAGGGGACACCCTTCACCATCTTCATGGACCACCAGCTGTTGGTTCACGCCTTCACTAAGCAGGGGGATGCATGGTCTTCCAGGCAGCAGCGACACCTCTCAGCCATCGCCGAATTCACCTGCTCCGTTAGGTACCTCCCTGGCAGGAAAAATCCTGTGGCGAACACGGTGCAGCTCGGGGTCAATTACGAAGACCTCGCCAGGGAACAGGTCACGGATCCAGAAACCCCAGCCTACCGCACCGCCATCACGTCCCTGAAGTGGAGGGACATGCCCCTCACCCCTGGGGGCCCAAGTCTCCTCTGCGACATCAGTACTGGCCAGCCCCGCCCCTTAGTTCCAGCCTCCCGCCACCGCCAGGTATTCGACATCATTCACGGCCTCTCACATCCCTCTGGCAGGTCAACGGCCAAGCTGCTGTCAGGGAAGTTCATCTGGCACGGAGTGCAGAAAGACGCCAGGACCTGGGCGAAACAGTGCCTGCAGTGCCAAACCAGATTCGGCCACATTCACATCGACGTCGTCGGGCCCCTTCCCCCCATCAGGCGGGTCCAGATATCTCCTGATGGTGGTAGATCGCTCAACGCGGTGGCCTGAAGCCACCGCCAGCGCTTGTGCCGAGGCCCTGCTCTCCAGCTGGATCAGCCGCTTCGGCGTCCCGGACCACATCACAACCGACAGGGGCCCCGCTTTCCTGTCAGAGTTATGGTCTGCCCTGGCTCAGCTGCTGGGGACAAAGCATCACACCACCATGGCTTACAACCCAGCAGTCAATGGCTTGGTCAAGTGGTTTCACAGGTCCCTGAAGGCGTCTCTCATGGCCTGCTGCACTGCCGAGGACTGGAAATGTCAGCTGCCGTGGGTCCTCCTCGGCTTGAGGACCACCCCCAGGGCCAACGGCGCCCCGTCCGCAGCTGAGAAAACCTACGGTGAGTCCCTCGTGGTCCCAGACAAACTTGTGACAGAAGATCGCCACAACCCATCGCTGCAGAGGCTCCGCGACGTGGTTGGCAAGTTCGTCCCCTGCAAGCGAACATATACCGACAGGTCGGCCACTTTCACACCGCCGGGGCTGGCATCCACCACCCACATCTTCGTCAGGGATGACACCGTCTGCCCGCCACTAACCAAACCCTACAGGGGCCCCTTTCGCATGCTGGAGCGGAACAACAAGGCGTTCCTGCTTGCACTTTCCGGGAGGAACGATTGGGTATCGATAGACCGGGTCAAGCCCGCCCTCCTGGAGGAGGACACAGCGCAACCCCTGCCCGGTCATCCTTCGCCGCAACCAGGCCCCCGAAAGCAGCGGGCACGCGGACGCCTCCGAAAAAGGCCGCCCTCACCAGCAGACAGGCAGCCTCACGCAGCCGTGGCACCCCTTCAGCACCCCAGCAGATACGCAGACTGATCAGACGCGTCCCATGTCTTTGGGGGGGGGAGTATTTGTAAAGGCACCTACAGAGCCGTCTGTGAAGCCTCCACTGAATGGGTCATTCGCTAAGTGTCTGCTGAGCAAGTTGTCTATGGTGGTGTCCCATTTTCTTCGC
>NC_089743.1:34756197-34811197 GCF_040412425.1 Macrobrachium rosenbergii | reverse complement strand
CTTACCCTCGTATATGAATTTCATCTTATTTCATGCACTTGGATTTTAGGCTTAGTAAGGTCAAGCGTATCCAAAAAAGCATGAAGAATTCGAGAAAGTTAAGAGGGCATTGTGGCCATTACAATTACATATGTATTTGGTAAAAAGTGACTAGTAGATTCTACATATAAATAATATACTATATATATATATATATATATATATATATATATATATATATATATATATATATATATATATATATATATATACATACATATATACAGGGTGTTTCGAAATTAGAGGCCCCCCTCTACAGCATAAACTAAAATTAATATGGTCAAAAACAAAAGTAATACAGAACGGGTATTTATTTAAGTTTCTCTGAGTATTTAACATTTTGTGTGGCCTCCATCTGCCTGTGCAACAGCCTGCATTCTTGAGAGGTATGATTTCAGCAATTCGTAAAAAAGCTGAGACTCAAGCTCCATTTCCCTGAGCACTTCGGTCATCTCTCTTCGCAGGTCGTTGAGGCTTGGTATACCATCATAGTTCACTGTGTGCAATTCAACACGATCCTTTAAGATACTACCAATGTTTTCACACACATTAAGGTCAGGGGAGCTACCTGGAAATTCACTTGACAAGAAGAAATTGATACCACTGTTTCGAAGCAGCTCCTGTGTCTGAAGAGCCTTGAAACATGGTGCCTTACCGTGCAAAAATGTAACTTCTTCAACAGATAACACATTTTCAGGATCTTTGAGGAAAGGAAATACTGTGGTCCACCAGTAAGCAGAGTTACTTATTCGCCATTCCTTGACTGTCCTTTTTCTTTGATGATCCACATTAACTGTTTGGCTGTGAAACATGTAATGTGATATCTCACTGCGACATGTAATGTCTTCACACTGAAGGGTGATGAAATGAAAAAGTAGATTCTTTCCACTCCCATTTAATTAAGATGGAAACAAATGTGAGAGTGGAGCATACGATCCGTTGCTCGTCACTTGTCAGTGACCACTGGCTATCTTATGCATCGCACTTGGCGGGAAAGACAAAACTATTGTCTGCTAAAATACAATGTTGCCACGTTGCATAATTCAGCTAGTGATCTTACAGTACTTATAAGAACGTATAAATGGTTAAGCATGAATGGAATATCAAAGGTAACATAAACATACTAATTCCTGTAAAATAATAATAAAAGTGTACAAGAATACATATATTTGATGTCTATACACCTCATAGCACTGTCTCAAGCGGAACATACAGGAAATCACATCTTTCATGCACGGTTTCTGTAAAGATTCTGCAATCGTATGAGCTTCACCAGCCTTAGAAATGTGGTAACTTACATGGTATGAGGCTTCAAGTGCATTTCTGTTGCCTTGGGAAGCAAATTTCTGGATGGAAGCAATACTCCCTTTTAACTGATCTCGTTTTCTTATGAAATGATCACTGTTTTTTAACGAGTTGTGGGTGCTTGGTTTCAAGGTGCTTCCTCAATTTTGCAGGATTCAAACTACTATTAGCTAAAACTTGATTACATTCAACACATTGGCAATCAGAAGCATTTTCATCTCCAACTGACATGAAACCAAATTTTATGTAACAGTCATCAAGTCTGCGCTACTTTGAATATTCAGTACCTGGTTTAGCTCTTGAATCATGTGTCACAGAAGCAGAGGTAAGTGGTTCACGCAGGGATAATGTTACATCACTAGCTGCACCTGTGTGTTCAACACACTATACTCAATGGAAACAGCCGTAAGCTGTGGTACTTCAACCGGTTTTCCATCTTAGAAATTTAATTATACAGTGAACACGGGAATGCCACCAAACACATGCGTAATGACGCCCAGCGCGACAACGCTGAATATCGGGAGTGAGCGAGTAGGTGGGACTGGGACACGTACAGACTTCTAACGGTCCTGTACACTTCACATGCAGAGTCAGTCTCCTCTCTCTCTCCTCAAATACAAAAGATGTCATCACTTTCATATTTCATTTTATCCATTCCTGTTCTAATAATTTTGTTCGCCACGGAAGCCTTGAAAGGTGTTCAGACTCTTCAAGGAACCCTGGGGTTCCACGGAACACAGTTTGAGAGCCACTGATTTAGGACATTCGTTTTTCAAATAACCTTATGCCTTCTAAGAGGCAGTCCAAATTTATTCCATACAATAAACAAATCTCTTATCGCAGCATGGGACTGATGAAACCGGATTCTGATGATTTCGCCAATTCATGGGAAAGCAGTCATGTATGCTAGGTATATAAAAGGCAAATAATTTGAAATATAAAATTAAATTACAACATTCAATAATTACTTGAGTACCATTTCATATTTACAAAAATCAAAATAGTTTTGAGAAAGTTTAGTATTTTCTTGAATGATATATCACAATTAAACACTGGTTTTTCATTATGCACGAGGAGCAAGAGCCCGTGCCAGCAAAACAAAACGCATCATGGTCCTCGGACGAGTAGTTGCATTAGTTGTTTACCATTAACAAATGAACGAATTTCAGTAGGGAAACTCGCTGAAGAATCGTATTATCTTGATCATGATGAGGGATGAGGGAACAAGAGAAATAGGCTCAATTAGCGGGGTTACTTTTAATATGGCGCTTGATTATGCCCCAGTATGATACAAATCGAGTATTTCTATGAATCCCAGTTACACAAAAAAGCTATTTATAAAAGCTTACAAAATATCGGCCACGAACACAAGACGAGTAATTAAAAATAAGGCCAACAGCTTAAACTAGTGAACCGAGGAAAAATACGAAGGAAAACAATCAGTGGTAAAAGAAACTTGACACAATGAAAAGTACCTCAGCAAATGCGAAGAATTAATGTTGCTTAAGGTAGGCTATACCATGCATAAGTCATACTGAGCATCGAGAATTATGGTACAGAATACTCAAAATAGTGGTGGTGAACGATATAGAGCAGATACTATGACAGGAACTTCTTTATATCTATACAAGACAGTTCCAATTACCAAAAAATTTCTGAAAGACTTATATTTAAAGTTACCTCTAAAGATATTAAGTCTACAATGCTTGTAATGACAGCCTTCAAAACTTACAGGATACCGCAAGAACAAGCCCCGGGCCATTACAAGCCAGGCTTAATCTAAAAGATCTTTCTAAAGCTCTATTCTCACCCATCACCTAATGTTGTCCAACTTTAACGTTATAGATTACTTGGTTACAAAGTAGAAACTTTTTCATCACCAGAAACGAATGTATAAAAAATTTGTCTTGAAACTACGTTCGAGGCAGACGAGCACATTAAGTGATGTCAAAAAGTCACTTCATCTAATAGTATCAATAATTTCGGGCTGCTCCTAGGAGCTGAAACCAGCGCTGGCACGAAGCAAACTCTGGTGAAAACATAAAGAATTCAGACAGAAGTGCGGGTACGTGAAGGTGAATTTCGAGCAAGAAGTACGACTTGACCAGAATACTCTAGCCGTCGATTTCAACTCGATGACTTGTGGTTTTATCGTTTCCATTGAAAGGAATTAAATTAAAACCTGCCCTTCACATAAGGGATGCTCTAGGAGCAAGGGCCAGTACTGTCATACAACCAGCTCAATCTAGATTAAATAACTGTCGTTTCCAAGTTCTGATAATCGCATGTTCCCGTACTATTTTGCAATGGCGACTCCACATCCTCCTAAGCAAGTTTCATGCAGACTCTACTGAGGCCAGGCGATCAAGGCAGCAACAACAGTTGTGGCAGGGAATGTATGGACTGAAGCCCAATGATGAAATAGCATCAGTCAAGCATATCTGTCAAAGGTTTGAAATGTATTTGTCTGCTTCATCCAGAGTAAAGGTTTTTTTTTTCTTTTGTTCACTTAGCTCTCTCTCCATGTTGAAATATTAACAGAGGGGTTTCCTCTGAAGCGAACAGAATTATCATTAAACATGCTTGACATTACTTGGAAATAGCTAAAATTTCTTTCATTGAGAGAAGCTTCGTCATACGGATGAAAATGTATCATTTATAGAGAGAGAGAGAGAGAGAGAGAGAGAGAGAGAGAGAGAGAGAGAGAGAGAGAGAGAGAGAGAACTATAGGCTATGCAAACAACTATATACAGAGAAAAGAGATAAGGAAACACACGACCAACACAGTGGCGGTGCAAATTCCTCTCAGGTTGGTTACTTTAGCTGAGAGATGGACAGTAAAGTTACTTTTGAAAATAAAGATTAAGGATTACTTTGAGGAAGAAATGCCCACATACAGGTCATGATTCAACGTTAGCGTTAGGTGCGCCTATTTGATATTATTAATTATTTTACACCTGTGTCACAGATGTACTTTTTGTGGTTCCTGATGAATTGTGTGTTTAGTGTGATGGTGATAACACGCTTTAAATTACAGGTTTCTGCCAGTATGAGCCGCCAATATCATGCATTCCGGCTATTTTACACCACACATGCAGTTAAATGCACGAGTTCCTACGATTCCGCTAGAACATCTTTTAAATCTGCTAAAACATCTTTTCAAACTTGCAATTACACATGTTCGAAGCTGAAAAATTTATTCATTGTATCTATTTAGTTGGACATTCAATGAAAATCATTATATACTACAGCGCTTTCAAGTGATAGCGGCCTCTCGCCTTTTTTTTTTTTTTTGTATGGTTGTATTATAAATCAAGCCTTATTTAATATTCTTTTATTTAATAAGCATTTTCTCTTATATTTATCTAATGGTTTTGGTTATCTTTCATCTACACTAATTGCCAAAATATTTTCCTCAGTTCACTGAAAGAATTTTTGGACATCCTGCGACTACAAAAATTACAAAAACGTAGTTGATAAACATTTGACTTAATGCCTGCACAGGACAGAGAATGAATCCAATGTATGTAACTTTGGTCTGCAGCAAGACCTCTGCATCCAAAGCACAAACAATCTTTAATTCGGAGAGGGTGTCACCTCAATGATAAAAGTGATTGGCAAAAGTATTCCCACAAAATAATAACCAATTTTGCCAAACCTCAAAACTGCAGTGTGACGGCAGCATTAGCGTATTTTGTTATGAAACTTTGACCATTAAACACAACAAGCTGTTATGCATAAATCTTTATACAGGTGCTGACATATTCACAGTTTCAACTAAATACATCATGAGCCTTGACTTCAGGATGTAGGGGATATCTCTTCTTACCCTATCCATCTTGGAGGGATCAACATTCCTTATTCTGTGAAGTAAATTTAGGGCTTTATTAACATTTACTCAAAAGAAATGAGGTAAATTTCTTCTCCCTGAATAGTCTCATTTCTCACCTTATTTGAGTGTGATCTTGTCATCAATGAAGATAGAGAGAGGGATTCATTCCAACATCTATAAAAGATTAATAAAATTATTATTATTATTAAAACAGTTTAAAAATATGCTTTAATACCATAAAATTATAATTAAAATACTTAATTAAAATCTGAAGTTTATTTGTGAGAATTTTTACTTTTTACATAAAGTTAACATAATTCCTTGCTTGTCTCTTACAAGAAAAACACTTCGAAATGCTCATCATTTCGTTGATGCTAATGCTTAAGAATTTGTATTTGTATAGGAACAAATTCTGGACTGCCTTATCACTATGTAAGGCATACAAAACACAGTTTTATACGCAATTGCCGGAGGAAATATGAAGCTTATTGTACTGGACATCCCAACGTCTTACTTTTGCTGGAATTTACGATCAATGACACGAGGCTGGGCTATTCGAATTAATAGGGAAAAAACGCATGTAGAATTAAGAAAACTAATGTTATAATTACAAGCCATTTATTTACTCTCAAATTAATGCCCTCCAATATTAGTCTGGTATATAAGTATTCTTAATCACCCGGACAATATTACAGACGAGTTAAGCACACACTGCTCTGCTATACATGATGTCTTATGGGAGGGGGGTTGTTTAAAGTGGGACACTACCCAGATCAGGACATACTACTCTAGGTTACAAGGAAGGTTGGGTTGGGATGTATCCCTGTTAAAATGTCTGCTCTGCTTTTAAGTTGGCTGTGGAAGCGTGCAGCTTTTCTGTGCTATTACAGTCACAGGCATGTCCTTTGTAAATACCATGACATTTACAGGCTGCCAAAGAGCAAGAGCCCATGATGGCGCTAGATCAGCTTACATGGCCTTGGCTACTGTCGCTACATTTTACCATTATGAACGAAATTACTCTACACTTGTTGCCTTTGTTCTATATTCCACATGCAAGTACGGAGTGGATAACTGTTAAGAGGGCCAGAAGTCCATGTTCTAGGTTCTCATTGCTCTCTCCATAAATCTTTTGATTACAGATACTACTAAAGGGTGTTTGTGTGTGTGTGTAAAGAACTGCAACAAGCAGAGTGTTAAAAATGAATTACCTACAGAAAGAGCAGTGCTTGTCTTACATATTGTGCCATCTTGTTTCCCATTAACCCTTGCTGTGATACTATTACTGTACTTTTTTTTACCTCGACAGCCTAGAACAACTCGCATAAGCTAATCCCCTAGTTTATACTACCAGCTTCTTAACTTATAATGCTACAATGCACCAAAAAAATTTCGATTTCAACACCAAATATTTATTGCTAGTTTTATAAAACGGTTACCATTTAAAGAAACATTATGTATAAGTATACTAAAAAGTAAATCTTCGAAAATACAGCCCGTTCTTAAAATTTTCAAAACTGGTTAAACATACTGTCTGTAGACCAGGTACACAAGAAATCTGATATGAAAAAAATATTTAAAATTTTGGGAAAAATCGTGTCAAAATTTACAAAACATTGGAATATATATACTTTTCTAAGCAAGCTTCAAAAAGGAAAGTTTTTTTTTTTTTTTTGACAAAATCATGTATTTTTCAAAATCTCTGTCCTTCAAAACTGAAAGCTGTGTGCATATGTGGGTGGCCAGGGTAGGATGTGCCTCTACATCAGATGTAAACCTTGCCACTGCAGAGTAACAGTAAATATATGTATGCCACACAAGAGCCTCAAATACCACAATGCCGAAAGATCTGGGTGTCAAGATTGTCAGGTGTAGCCGTGGTTTTGGTCGGTACCACAGCCAACTGATACACCATCCGCAACCAAAAAGACTATGGAGGGATCCTTAGCGGAAGGAATTCAACTTTCAATTTCATCGAGTAATCTCTCGATTATCGAAACCAAGAGGCAAAAAAAAAAAATCTAGGAGTGTTCAAGGGCAGCTCCATACCTTTCCTGACCTAACCTTGTCAATGCGTACCATAAAACTGTAAACACTAAGTGTTTTAAACAACCACCATCACATTTTAAACTGATAACTTTATGCAAAAGGCAATTATCTACCTCTTTTCCCCATATTTGTGGCAAAATGTACTGCATAAATACACTCTGAAAAAAAGCAAACCCCTTCTTTATATATATCTCTTTCATAAATGACACACAATTCAGTAGGTAAGTAGCCTACCTGTGTTTGCTCACAGCCTACCATGATTTTATCCCCAATAATGTATTTTTACACAGCAACTTTCTTACCAGTTGTTACTACAGTGTGTGACCATACCCAAGATACAAAATGTGCTTGTATGAGGTTATAACTTAGGCTGGGTGTTATACAACTGTATCCATTTGCATAAGTCAAATAGGCTATTACAGCAATTGAAGTTAAGTATACCTTAGTTTAACAAGACCACTGAGCTGATTAACAGCTCTCCTAGGGCTGCCCGAAGGATTAGACTTATTTTACATGGCTAAGAAGCAATTGGTTACCTAGCAATGGGACCTACAGCTTATTGTGGAATCTGAACCACATTATACCAAGAAATTAATTTCTATCACCAGAAATAAATTCCTCTAATTCTTCACTGGCCGGTCGGAGAATCAAACTCGGGCCTAGCAGAGTGCTAGCCGAGAACTCTACCGACTCGTCCAACGACGAACTATAAAGTTAAGTAGGCCTATACCTTAGTTTTACCAGACCACTGAGCTGATTAACAGCTCTCCTAGGGCTGGCCCGAAGGATTAGACTTATTTTACATGGCTAAGAACCAATTGGTTACTTAGCAACGGGACCTACAGCTTATTGTGGAATCTGAACCACATTACAGCGAGAAATGAATTTCAATCACCAGAAATAAATTCCTCTAACTCTTCATCAGCCGGCCGGAGACTTGAACTCGGGCCTAACGAGTGCTAGTCCACGGCTCTACCGACTCGCCCAACGAAGAGCTATGAGGAACTATATTACAGCTGTACTTAAGATGAAGGTAATGGTACTGAAACTGATATTTTACACACTGAATCCATTTATATTGTATAATTATCTTATTATATCATCACACAGTAGTAATATGCATAAAAAAAGATCATCCATCATAGGCCTATGTAGTTATTTAGGTTAGGCTAATATTTACATTCCCAGAATCAACTGATTGAGTTTACTACCAAAATAATTAGGGGAATCATTTTTTACTTGCTAAAAGAAATGAATTATTACTGGAGTTATTTTTATTTTTGTACATAAATGTAAAACGGGTATACAATTTAAATTAACATCCTTTAGATTAAAATAAAATCCCTCTAAATCACAAAACAGCTGTTTCAAGATTTGTCTGTTTATGTCTTACCCATTGTTGTTTATGCCAGTTCTTTGGTAAGTAGTTGTTAATTGTAAGAGATGATTATGAATTGTTACATAAGCCATAAGTTTGGTAATCTTATTTGAAAATGAAATTCGCCTAACACAGTAAGACCTACCAAAAATGAAATTCATTCAGTAAGTAATGACTATTTTTTTTACTTTCATTTATTTAACAAGACAGGATTTCTGGGGAAAAGAGGTTAGCCTAATGTTATCTGGGCTATTGAAAATACAACTCACATGATACATGAAATATGTATACAATGAAATCATGCTAGGGGACTGAATTTCAAGGGTCACATGGTACGTGAGATCAAATGATATACGAGTATACAGTATATGGCACAAATGTATTTCATTCATTTTACTCATTTTTTCCTATCATTGCAACTGTGTATTTGTGTATATAAAACATAAATCTTTAGTACATATGGCATTTCTCAATGACGACTGTTCAAAGGAAATTCATTTTAAGAACACTACTAAACAAGTAAAAAATGCACCAAAGTTTCTTCGGCACAATCGAGTTTTCTATACAGCCGCTACAGCATATAGTCAAGGCCACCAAAAATAGATGCTGTATATTGCTGTATGAGCCGCAGTCCATGAAACTTTAACCACGCTCAGTGGTGGCCTATTCTATATCGTTGCCAAAAGCACGATTATGATTAACCTTAAATAAAATAAAAACTACTGAGGCTAGAGGGCTGCAATTTGGTATGTTTGATGATTGGAGGGTGGATGATCAACATCACAATTTGCAGCCCTCTAGCCTCAGTAGCTTTTAAGATCTGAGGACAGACAGAAAAAGTGAGGACGGACAGACAAGCCAGCACAATAGTTTTTTTTTTCAGAAAACTAAAAGTAGTTGAGCAGTTTCTGTTTTTATTGGAATTTATGATTTTTCATTTCACCACATAATATCACCGAAGCTTTACTTGTATGCCTGCGTGTGTGTGTGTGTGTGCGTGCGCTTTACATCTACAGTACATGTTGAGGTTCATCAGTGTTGACGTCACTGTCTCCACATAGTGTGTGAGTTCATGTGTTTCTAAGTATCACACGTTGCCATTTTTCTTTTTCGCTTTGCTTGATTTACTGTACAGTATTTCATTATACAGTAGTTTAGTTGACTTTAAATATGATTATCACACATATCATAACAGTATACAAGAATATTTTATCACTGTTGATATTCCATCTCTGATTAAAACTATTTAAAATGAAAATCTGTGGATCTTCACAACACACTGTGGTATTTATAACTTAAGTCTTGGTGCCATTAACGAAAGCAAAGAAGTATACAAGTACGTACGAATCCAACACACGAATGCGTTTATCTTTTGGATTGTAAAAATAAAAAATGATAAAATACAATAAAAATGAGAATTGTAAAATGAAAAAAAGGGAAAGGTGTGCGTGTGGGTGTGTCATAGGCTTCAACATGTGATACCTCATAGTCCAGGAGTAACAGGTTTAGAACCTGAATAAATTTATAACAAGCTGAAACTTTCCGGAAATGTTCAAAAACTCTCAGGAAAAACATAATAAAGTCCCCAAGAATCCACCTTGGGGCTTTTGAGAAATTCAAGATGGTGTCCAAGATGGCTGGCGGCTTGAGATTTTCTCACATTTCAGGCTTATGTTTTTTGGGGCAGAGAATTCAATTTCAGTAATATCTTAAAGACTTACGGAAATCCTTATTCAGTTATGCATAGCTATGAGCAATTTTCCCCATACTTGTGGTAATACTATAGAAACCTTAAAGAGTAAAATTAGAATATTCATGGACTACAATATACATTAACAAAAAACAATTATTAACAAAACAAATATAAATGTTAAAACTTGTGAAACTTATTTACAACACGACACATGCTTGCCCTCAGTCATCATCATCATCAGTTTCTGGAGAAACGAGTTGATTCTTCAGTTTCTCCCTCAGCAACCAGCAAGGATGACATTGATACTGCATTGTTGCAGGTTTGCCAGTGCACATGTACACAGGGCAGACCAGTTCACCCCCCAATTCTTCCTGCAGCCACATGACACTCCACAGCCATCTGCTCTGCAGCCACAAATGATCAGTGTAGCAGTTTCTGGAGCAATGGGACAGTCAGAGTCAACTGTTGGCTGCAAGAGCCTCCCCATCCATTCCTGAATATAAAGATATGTTCTGTAGGAATGTTGCTTGGCTGCAGCACTTGTTGGAGGCAAAGTTGCCAACTGGAAGGCTGAGGAAAGTGACATTCTGCTGATTGCCTTGTTGTAAACTATGTAGTGGAACTCGTCCAGTGATGCAAAACTGGATGCACCATAGAGCTTCAGGAGGAAGCTTTCACCTGCTCCTTGTACTTGCTGACGAGTGCTGTCCGCATTGATGAATGTGTTGATTAGGTCATACTCCTTATTGTTATGCACCAGATTGAATGCCTTGCACTTCCCTTGTCGATACAGAGCAGACACAGTGTCACATCCAATTATGGCATGCAACACCATCAGATATTTACTTGTGTCACTAATGCTTGTTCGATTGTCGTGAACTCTGTAGAGTGTTGTGGCACTCTCGGATTCCACTATAAGCTGTAGGTCCCGTTGCTAAGTAACCAATTGGTTCTTAGCCACGTAAAATAAGTCTAATCCTTCGGGCCAGCCCTAGGAGAGCTGTTAATCAGCTCAGTGGTCTGGAAAAACCAAGATATACTCAACTCAACTTGCAGCATAACATGTACAGGTCCATGTTTATGGTTGCTAGAGTCACCAGCATTACCAGCAGGCCAGTGTCAGTTCCAACAACAACCACCTGTTTGCCAGATGCTGCTAAAAGACAAAGCAGTTGACACAAGGTACCTGCATCAGCTTGCATCTACTTTGCCTGGATACCTGCTTGATTCAGTGAGCCACTGAGCATCTCTATGGTCATTTGCCAGAAATGCTGCCTGAGTAGTAGTGGTTTGTATGTTCTGGTCAAATAGGATGTCACTGGTTTGTGATCCTGCTGAAGAAGAGAGTGGAAATCACCTCTGTGTTTTGCCCCCTGACACTGATACTGTTCTTATTTCCCATTTCTTGATTTTGTCACAGCAATGCAGGGTGAACACTGTGACCTGTTTCCCCTGTTATTTTAGATGCTGCAGCTTGACCAATCTGCACGGCATTGTCACAGTTGACAGATGTGTCAGCTACAACACCAGTGGAAATAGACACTACATAATCAAGCTGGTGACCTGCAAATGGTGGATGTGCCTACAGCCACTGAAGGAAGACGTCGTAGTCTTTCTTGTCTGTAGCCTGAGTGGATGAGCGAAGATCTTTGTGTTGTTCAGAGGTAGCAGTGTGCACACGAGTGAATTTCTCCAAAGCATCACATAAAGGAACACAGTGAGGCAGTGCCTGCACCCATTTGGTCAAGGTGCTGCCTGTTTTCCCCCTACCATGGGTCACCCCTCCACTGGTTTTCAGCATCATCAGGAACTGCTCGACTGTCTGGTTAGAGAATTTGCCAGACCAGAACTCATTGGCCCGGTGAATGGTGAAATACCCCTTTGCAGAGAACAACCTGTACTCCTCGGGTGGCATGACTTTAGCAATGGAGTTCTTCTGCTGCAAGTACAGTCTGGCAGACCTGGCATACAGAAGATGACCTGCTGCATGGAAATGTGGGATCATCTACACAGTGAAGATGAAGCTTCCAGCTGCCAGTCCTCTCAGCTATGATGAAGTTGAGCATGAGCAACACCTGGTGGATGTACTGCACCCATAACTTCCCTGTTCTGCTCTGTGTGGCAGCTTGATCTACGTGGTGAGTGAGAAACTGTTGAAACTTTGATCTAGGTGGTGGGTGAAAAGCTGTTGAAACTGTTGAAGACTTCATCTTCATCTATCTCTGCAGCATCTTCACCTTGGTCCACTGTGTCCTGGTACAGACTGACCAGATGTTCCTTGTCAGTCTGGCTCTCCCTGTCTGACTTGTCGAGCAGTACATAGATGAGGGCCAGTAAGGTCAGAATGTGGGCATGCACTGCTCGAGAGAAGGCATGAACTATGAGCAAATGCACCACAAAACCTTTGGCATACACTCGTTTCCACAGTTCTTCCAACCCGCTCTGTCATGATCTGCCCAATGCTGTCTAGGTAGGACATTAACACGTGGAAGCCACCAAATTGCACCACCACTTAGTCCAAGTCTCTGGAGGCAGCAACAATTTCAGAAGCTTTTTGATGCAGAGGCTGATCAAATGTTACTGGGGAGATCTTGTGATTGTGCTTGTCACTTTGTTCTGCGCAAATCACAGTGCAGTGTAGATAGTGCTGGGGTTGCTTGGTTCCACAAGTGTCTCAATCATGGAGGTTTGGAACTTATCACTTTTCAGAACAGTTTTCATGAAGCTACTCCAAGGTAGACATGGTGTCATGTTCAACATGGTGAAAATTGCTCATAGCTATGTATAACTAAATAAGGATTTCATTAAATATTTAAGATATTACTGAAATTGAATTCCCTGCCCAAAAATACACATTTTGACTCATTATTTGCATTTTTATGTTTTAAGCCTGAAATATGAGAAAATCTCAAGGCAGTGGCCATCTTGGACGAAATCTTGAATTTCTCAAGAGCCCCAAGGTGGATTCTTAGAACTTTTAGTATGTTTCCTGACACTTTTCTGAAAATATCCTGAAAGTTTCAGCTTGTTTTAAATTTGTTAGGGGTTTGACTTACATTTGACTTAATACTCCTGGGCTATCAGTTGTTCTCTCCTCTATATATATGTGTGTGTGTGTACTGCTAAGAGTTAACTCTCTCAAGACAACTCGCCTTTCAAGAATAAAGTAAACGTCATACCGTTAATTAAGTTCGTTTGCTGACACACTGACCGTTGGTCGTGTGAGATTTGCTGCTTCAATCTCCTGATTCCCTTGTTGCTTTTAATCCTCTCTTGAGATCCATGAATTCCATAAACCTTATTCTGATTACTGACCCAAACTCAAGAGAAGATGCTTGGTTGAAATGACCCCAAGGCACTGATTAAAGGCATCCACAACTTCTTTATGGCTTGGGACACAGATTACCGGCCAACCTTCTCCAAAAAGAGAAAGTCGGACACAATTGAACTTTTCAATAAAAGTATGAGAGGCATTTGTGAGACTGATTCAGCTCTCAGTATAAGCAACCAAGATCCATCATAAGTACATTTTTAAAGCACAAAGAGGCAATAAAAAGTACTAGTGTTGCTAGGGGGGTTACGAGTTTGACAAAACAGAGGCCTCCCATAATGGATGAAATAGCAAAATTGTTGTTAATGTGGATAAATTAAAAACAGATTGTTGGTGATAATGTTTCGGAGGCAGTACCATATTTGCCGTCATAGAAGACTTACCCTCTCTCTCTCTCTCAGGAAGAGATACTGTTAATTAGAGTCTCTTTAACTGATAAAAAAAAAAAGGCAATGCTGCCATTGAGTCATAAGTGTCTCAGAAGAAGACACTTGGAGTCTGAGACACCCGATTCAGGACATTGTTCACTTAAAACTGTAGATCAAGTTAGAACATGACGTCTGCATCTTTCAAATGTCTCCAGTAGCACCTCTGACAAGTACCCGGACAGCCCAGAGCCTGTCTGTGTAAGATCGTACCACCATCTGGTGTCTCTTGAAGTGACGTTGTTCAAGAAGAAACAAATAGTGGATGGATTCTTGCGGAGTCCACAAATCAACCATAGCAATTCGGGAACCATAAATTATGGTTCAGAGTGGGGCTACGAGGAACGTTGTAACATTCTGCTGAGCCTGGGAAAGCTCACCTTTTCCTTGACCATGTCGCACGGTGTAGGAGCTTAGAGGTCTAGGTTGGAATGATCATGCAGTAAGGTGTCTGTTGCCCTGACTAGAAGATTCCTTTAAGTTGGCAGACAGGCAAGATCGACCTGCCCCATAGAGGCACATAACCTGACAGTTCAAGGGATTCAAGGTCCACTTGAGAGTAAGAGTGATTTTCTGACAGCTCAGTTCAATCACCAGAAATTCCAGTTGGATACAAATAACTCGATTTATCATCCGCAGAAAAAAAATACCCTCTTGTCACTCGGTGGTGAGAGCTAATGTAAAAAAGTAAGGGCTGTGATAGTCTACAGGAATACCACAGGCTAGGAGTGAGGGAGGGTCGAGAAGAACTGAAGTCTTAAGCAAATGGCTCTCATCTCTCTGGCATACATGTGAAGGTTTGTTCCCCTGGGGACACGTCCCAGAAATTTCCAGGTTCCCAGAGAAGGGTTCCTCTACTAGAACAAGGAGTGAGAAGCAGTCTAAGACTAGTCTCATGATAAGGGACTTCCAAAAGTCTAAATTCAAACAGATATCACCTAAGCCCAATGAAAATGAGGTCTTTGGGAAAAAACAGCAGAGTCCAGTTATGATTCTTTGTCCCTATTGGTCTTGTGGGACAGGCTGAAGTTCATGGGCAGAAAGAGAGACAAAAGTAAGCAGAGCAAGGACTCGAGAGAGTCTTATGCCGTAGATGTCGAAGCCTAAATTCTTGCACTTGAAGACCCTGTCTCGTAGGACGGGTCTGAGATATCTTTCGAAGTTTGTATATGGACATGAAGTATCCTACATATCCAGGAACTTCACCCAATCGCCCTGGAGAATGGATGACAGGACTGTTCGGTTGGTCTTTGCAAGCGAACAAACTTCTAGAACCTCATGCAGACTTGCAGACAACGAAATGGACTAATTGCCAACTCTGTCGATACTTGACGGTCACGGACACATGGCCATCAGGGCAGGATCGACTTCTTAGCACGATAATGCCTTGCGTGGACTCGATGACACCTCATACAGACTGACAACCTATGCGGAACTGTACTTGGTTAAAAACTAATATCTCACACGCTTGTAGGAACTTAGAAAGTCCATAAGGTGCACAAAAGTCTGCCCATGGGTAACAATGGCCTTGAACAAAACCAGGGGTGACGACTTCTGCTGCATTCGAACACAATGCTCTAAAAATTAAATAAATAAAATAAATAAATAAAAGTAAATAATGTGAAAAGGAACTAGGCATTCAGCAGTGGGAGCCTAGTATGGCTAGAAAGAGCCGAACTCTCTAGAACGGGTGTCAGGCACTTGGGATTTGGATTCGGCGTCATAAAGCTGGAGTCCGGAGCTCTGAAGATGGTCAGGCGCTTGGGAATGAGCGGCACTAAAGAGAGGGTTCATGGCGCTTCCTTCTGCCTGGAGCCCAAGGAAAGTTTCCATAAAAGAACGGTCATGAGGGAAGATATCGTAATACCAAAGGGAAAAACGGACCGAGGATATATGCTGTCTGAAAGTAGCTGGGAAGCGATGTCCCTTGGTAACACTTGAGAGACTCCTATCTTTTTAGCCCCTGCTCCTGATGTCAGTCAAGAAAGACCCTTACTTCAAAATCTTGACAAGAACTTCAACCAGGAGGACTAATTCTTTCTAAGCATCAGAGGTAGACAAGGACAAAAAACACCTGTCTTGCTCCCTTAAAAACACAAAGTCAGACTCCCAATTCCCTGTAGAGGTGATAGCCTTCTTCAACAAGCTCATAAATTCATACACAAAAGTCCCTGTCTGCATAAGACAGTGCTTTGAGACACTAATTGATGTCACAAAAGGGAGCAATTTGGCCCATCTGGAAGTCTAGGTAAAGGTGAAACAGGCTGAAAAGAGACAAAACCACCTGAGAGCGGTTGTATGGTACTCAAAGGAGGGAGTCCGATACTGGAGGAGGACACCCGATGATCAGAGACTGGTCGGCCAATTGAAGAGGCGTTCAATTGGAAATTGCACTCAAAAAAGAACAACTGAACTAGAGAGAAACTGGTGTCAATCACCACTAGGCTAGCGCCAGACGCATGAGAGCTGGTGCTGGAAGCCCTATATCAAGGTGAGCCTGTAAAGTCCCCGCTCAACAGAGAGAGAAAACCCGTTGAGCGGGGACTTTACAATAAACACCCCCTCCCCAAGACGTAGGTAACGTCTGATTAAAGCAGGTATCTGCTGGGGCACTGGAGAGGGCCGTGGCTCCGCGATGTCAGCTGGAGGGGGGCGTTGGGGTCCTGGTGGGCCAAGAGTGATCCTCACTCCTTGACCAGAGGAGGTAACCAACGTGATCTCTATCATACTATAGCCTATACCAGATTGAGTACATCGCAGCAGTAACCTTGTCATTTACATCTTCCATCAAGCCGCAGTAACCATGTAAGTATATTGTAACTGAAAACCAGCAATTCTAAATATTATGAAGAGAGCCACTGAGCTCATGACATGCATGGCCTAATACCTCAGTGAGGCAAGCATTTATCATATGAGGCAAACCTCATGTACAGAACAGTAACTACAAATTGTAGTGGAAAACATCGTATACTTGTAACACTGTAACTCAGCTAGTTCACTGTCCTTTACGTTGGTGCTACGGCCATGTTCTGATAGGTTAGGTTATAGGAGATACCATAGAATGTACCATTTGGCTAGGTCTAAACATCACAATCATAAGATGTAGCATATAATAACTGTAAGAACCTTTAGGTAGTGTTAGGAGCCTGTAGAAGTAAGTGATTAAAGCTCATATCCTTTCTAGAGTTAGGTAGATCAGCAGCTAATTAGATTGCATGGGACAATTCTGCTCAGGGGAGAAGAGTAATGTAATCGAGGCGAACAGCTTGCTTAGTACAGACCTTCATGCCCGAAAGGGAGTGAAGGCCTTCTTAAGGGGGGGGAGCGTTTATAAATATTCCGCTGTTTGACCTGTCTGCATTATTTTAGTAGGAATATAAACCTAACAAAGACAAGAGGAGTTTTCTGCGAAACACAGGACGAGAAGCGGGCAGGCACTAGTTGTTGTGTTCAATTATAACCATTCCCAGCTGCTTATCGGTTTAGTATTAGAGACCGATCCCACAGGGAGGTACTATGTATTGGCGATGTTTTTGTCATTTCTCAGACTGCCAGAGGCATTGGAAGGATCGCTGTTTTCGAAAACAACAGGTCGACCCGTGCCCTGACCCAAGAAAGTCAGAGAGAGAGAACCCAGCAGTCCTAGAGAGAGTACCCTCGCTCGTCTCCTGCTAACTCTATCCTTTGTCCTTCCTTTTATTTAGTGGAATCAACGTAAATCGTCTCACAGACTGCCGGGCGTCCGTTGCAAGTGCGCGCAGGCATCCTTCATAAGGTAAGTCTGATGGTGGCAATTTCTCGCCGTTCCCTTGTAACTTCTCACACCGTATTTCTTTTCTTTTAATTTCTCCCTTCTCAGCCATTGACAAGAGATCCTGGTGGAATCAAATTCCCTGTATGAAGTCGGTTATACGAACTATAATTATTACGGCCTAGTGAGATTGCATAAGATATCCCCCTTGCAGTAAGTACAGTAGGAATTAGGGAGAGGTCAAGCATAAGCAATATTCAGGCAAGCCCTGGAAAATGATCATACCATTGTTTGGGAGAGGAATAGCCTTTTAATATACTCGAATTGTTTACGAGTTAGCTATGGGCCATCCTCTGTTGCGTTTTAACTGAAGTAGGGAAAATATTTCTGTCTGAAGAGGACTAATTGGATCATGTAACTTCCCTCACTGTAACAGCGCATCCTTTCTTTTGTTGGGACTAGGTGGGTAATGAATGGGTTTGATGTAATTCATTTGTTTCAGAAATAATCCAATTATTCAATAATGTAGTTCGACTGGCGACCTAATCTAATTAAGTAATTGTATGTCTGTTGGGGTAACTTTTAGCTTTAATTGACAGGAATACATGGGTCTTAGGTAAAGCAGGGCTACATTAATTACAGTAATTGATAAATAACTCATCAGCCAAAGGACCCATGTAAAAATATAATGTAGATAGACAGGTAGACAGATAGACAGATAGATAGACAGACATACAGGGTGTAACAGGAGTTTATACAGATATTTTGGGAAATGAAAGAAAAAGTCATTCTGAGCAGAAAATATTCTATAAACATATATATTTTAAGGCTTTGTTTGTCGGTGAGATGAATTTTTAAAATAATCATTATCATTAAACGGTCAAGTAAGCTGGCATGTACAGGATGCCAGAGTGAGTCGTCAGGATATGGGGGAAGGGTTGACGAAGCGCATTAGGCAACTCAATAGCTAGCCTTTTAATTATGATTTTCTCTTGCAGGTTATTGAAAAATGTAACATTACAATCCCTTCAACTACGACAACACCTGTGAACAGACTTCATGTAATTAATTTTAATGATCAGCTTTATGTATCAAAAAAGTAGTGTAACTGTTGCTTGGCGACATTTATTTGTGATCGTTGAATTCTAGCGCAAACTGTCCTGCCGTCTCATCACAGAATTGGTGATTCAGGAGTCAGGACTAGGCCTATGCCTATGCTGAATGAGTGATAGTGACAGTAAACATGATTACACAGGATTGAATGTAGGGAGGATACTGCATTGTGAACAATGTCAGCTTTTTTACCTCTTTCAATTACTGTATGAATAGGCTACCTTGAACAGGAAAGAATGAAGAAAGTGAATTTTCCATAATGCCTCTAAAATTGGTAAAAAAAAAAAAAAAAAAATTTTCTGCACCCCCCTGCTGTAGGGGCTCACTGCGCTCACCTAGTTCATTTTCCACAAAAGTGTTCCCCCCCCCTTACTAAATTCCTAGCTACACCCCTGGTTTTAGATGGTAGTTTATGGTATATTCTGTGTAGGATGATAATTTAATTTATACATTTGGTGTTTGAACTATTAAAATAAGCAGTCATAAACATTTTTAGAAGGGGTCTTTGGTATTTGAACTATCTAAATAGCCAGTTATAAGCATTTTTTGAGGGGAATGTCAAGTATTGGTGGATTTTAGCTATTCGCAGGTGTTTCTGGTCCATATCCCCCGTGAATACCGGGTGTTGACTGTAAGTCTATTTATTAAACACTGATCAAAGATTCAAAATGTATAATAAAAAATCTCTCCTCCATCAAAAACATTCATCATACACCAGTCAAAGGAAAAAAAAAAAAAAGACCTATGAAAACGCTTTTGTCTCTGTCGGATTAAAAAGAATGGGAACATTATGGAAAATTAACTTCATTCTTTCCTGTTAAAGGTAGCCTATTCATACAGTAATCGAAAGAGGTAAAAAAGCTGACATTGTTCAAATTACAGTATCCTCCCTACATTCAATCCCTTGTAATCATGTTTACTGTCACTATCACTCATTCAGCATAGGCGTAGGCCTAGTCCTGACTTCTGATTCAACAATTCCATGATGAGACAACAGGACAGTTTGTGCTAGAATTCAATGATCACAAATAAATGTTGCTAAGCAACATTTACACTACTTTCTTGATATGTAAAGCTAATCATTAAAATTATTTGCATTAAGCCTGTTCACAGGTGATGTACTACTCTTCCACATCGGCCACACATACACCACTTTTGAACTTTGCTACGAGTTCTTTCTTGAATTCAATTGTGTTTCTCGTCTGCTTTATCACGGGATTGACACTCAGAACTTTTTTTGGCCCCATGGTGGCTTATTTAGCAGTTGCACTCAATCAAAAGGCAAAAAAAATGACATTTTTATAATAAAATAAGGTTTTATATATACTTACCAAGTAATTACATACCTATAGTTTCTACTTTAAAGGGCAGCTTAAGAATTGAAAGTTTGCGGTGGCGCTCTTTTGTTTTGGTGCAGGTAAGTACCCTGCCCACTTTCAGGGAAGAATAGGTACAACATAAATAAAGAGCTCAGTTTGTTTATGCTCTAAGTCCATGTGCGGGGAGGAGGGACGGGCTCTGTTCACGTAATTACTTAGTAGGTATATATAAAACTTTATTTTATTATAAAAATGTCATTTTTATATGACACCACGTAATTACATAGCTGAATCCCACATTGATAAGAGGTGGGAAGAATAGACATGTGCTACTCAAAAAACATTATAAGGAAATGCATTTTGAAATAGAAAAGAAAAGCTAGCATTGTGGTAATGCTTGTTGTAACCTTACCTGGGAAGAGAGCAAGAGCAGGAAGATACTGACTTGTTCGTTGCTCATCTCGACCCATAGGGACATGACTGGTAGTGTCAGGATTGTCCCTATTCAAGTCGGAGCTTTGTGGTCCGAGAGTGCTTCTACGACTAGAAAAAGCTTAAATACAACCATTGTCCCTGCCCTGGGCAAAAAATAGATGTCGACTAACATATGACCATAAAATTATATTGCCTGTACACCATTTAAAAAACATATATTACCCATGCATTAAAAACGAAGTATCCCGGGCCTCCCAAAAACTCAACAACCTTAATGAAGGCTAGGAGACAGTGCCAGCCACAGAGAGTGGACCCAGTGTACTGTAGTCCTCGAAAACAGTTTCAACAAGTCGATTGGATTATGGTAGCTAAAGAGAGATTGCGTTAAAAACCAACGAAGTGGCTACTGCCCGTACTTCATATGCTTTTACCTTTAACAGCGGTAAACTGTTCTCCTGAATTCCCAAGTGAAACTTTACAATAATGTTTCCCAAAAAGAAAGAGATGGAATTCTTGGAGAGAGATCGTAAAGGGTCTTGACAGAACACCAGAGGTTGTGAGAATTCCCTCTGATATTCTTGGGTCTCTCGATGTAAAATCTTAATGATCTCACTGGGCATGATACTCTCTCTTGTTCAGACGGCCCTACCAGTTCTGCAAGACTGGACTGAAAAGGAATGGGACCAAGGGTTAAGATGGGTACTTGTTTTTGGCTACAAAGCCTAAAATATATATGAGCAAACACTGTAGCTGTCTCTTGCGAAAAAGCAACTTGTTTGTCCAGGGCCTGTAACTCACTGACTCTTTTGCTGTGGCTAAAGCGATTAAGAAAAGTGTCTTTCTAGACAGATCCCTACAGGAGGGCATCTGCATAGGTTCAAAAGGTGGGCCTGACAACCAATATAGAACTACATCTAGGTTCCAAGACACTGGCTTGTGAAACTTCCGTTTCCTGGTGTCAAAAGACTTGACTAAGTCTGAAATGTCCAGGTCTGAGGAAATGTTTACACCTCCATGCTTGAATACTGAGTTCAGCATGGATCTGTAACCCTTTATTGTAGACGTCGAAAAGCCTCTTGAAGATCCTGGGTAAAGTAAAAATTCAGCTAGTTGGGCTACAGAGGTAGAAGACAAGATGCTATGTTCTTTACCCCATCTCCTGAAACTGTCCACTTAGCCTGGTAGTGCTTTGAAGAAGAGTCGCGTCTACATTTTGTGATAACATTTGCAACTTTTCTTGAAAATCCTTCACTCTAACAAGCATCCTGACAGTTTAAAGCCTGTCAGAGAGAGAGTGGACGAACCCTGATGATATCTGTTGAAGTGAAGTTGTCTGAGATGATCTTTCCTCTGTGGGAGGAGCCACAGAAAGTCTGACAGAAGTTCCAGAAGGTCTGGAAACCACTCCTTTTGAGGATCATCAATGCATGATGAAAGTCTTTTAAATTTGTTGATCATGTCTCTTACTAGACTGAACGGAGGGAAGGCATACGTTTTCAGGTGTGACCAATCCTGAAGTATCACCTCCGTTGCCCAAGTCTGAAGGTCCGGCGCCAGAGCCTGTGGATTCAACGACCATTCTGTGGGTGGAACCTGTTTGCAACAGCTCGGTTCGTCCACTAATAAGCTTAGCTTGCCCTGAACACAAGCAGGTGAGAATCTGTGTATTGTTGTTGTGTGCCCAAAGAAAGAGATCCCTGACTAACTTGCACAATGACAGAGAGTGAGTGAGTGCCTCTTTGGTTTCGAATATAAGCCAGAGCTGTCGTGTTGGCGGAATGAACCGCAATCACTAAGACTCGAATTACTGCGGTAAAATGCCAAAGAGCCAGGTGAATCACTCTCAACTCCTACTGATTTATGTGTAGTTTCCCCTTTTGAAGGGACCACTTCCCTGACACTTCCAATCGTCCTAGTGTCGCTCCCCAACCTAGGTCTGATGTGTCGGAGAACAATGAGAGGTTTGGGTTTGGATGACATAGGGGCTTCCATGAGTGGAACCTTCATTCTACGAGCCACCACTGAAGATCTTTTATTTCCTGTGTGATGGGGAATACAAAGGAATCTGAAAGAATCTTCTTGTTCCAATTGACCTTCAGAAAGAACTGCGAAGGCCTTGCATGCAGTATCCCCAAAGGAACAAACATCTCTATGGAGGAGAGAGTCCGTAGCAGGCTTATCCAGTCATTGGCTGAGCAGGTCTGAAGACTCAGAAAATGATGGACCTCTTTGGGTGCATGATAGTATTCTCTTCTCTAGTGGGAAAACCCGAAAAACTCGAGAGTCTACCTTCATCCCCAAATAGACTATCGTCTGAGAAGGGACTAGTTGGGACTTTTCCTACCAAACTCCTGGGCTAACTGAAGGGTTCTGAGAGGGTCCCCCGTGCACTTCTTCTGGGATGATGAGTATAGGGCCAGTCATCCAGATATAGACAAACTTTCATGGCCATTAGCCCTGGTGAAGACTTGAGGGGCTGTTGGCAACCCGAAGCATAGAGCCCAAAATTGGAAAAATTTGTCCTGAGAGCAAATCACAGGAATTTCCTGGAATCCCAGTGTATTGGGGTATGAAAGCAAGTCTCTCTCATGTCTATCGAGATCATCCAATCTTCTTGGGAAATTGCAGCAAGAACTGAGCTGTTCGTCTGCATCCTAAACTTTGTGGTTTGGATGAAGACGTTCAGACCGCTTACATCCAGGACCGGCCTCCAACGCCCGGAGGTTTTGGGAACTACAAGACGCGACTGCAAAACCCCCCTGATGACAAGTCTTCTACCTCTTCTATAAGGCTCCTTTGTGGAGAAGAGCTGTGACTTCCTTTTTGAAAGGAATCGCATATCCTTCCTTGAGAGCCCGTAGTACCCAAGGCTCTATCGATCTGGGCTCTTGCTGTCTCCAGAAGTGTGGGAGTCTGGTGCCCACAGGTAGATGGACGACCAAAGTCTCACTTGCTAGAGACTGTCTAGAAGAGGACTTCTTGCTGGTAGGGCGAACTGATCTGGGATTTGTGCATGGGCGCAAGGACGGTCTTCCTCTGTTACCTCGAAAAAGCCGTGGCTGGAAAGGAGTGAAAGGCCATGGATTAAATGAAACAGCAGGTGTTTGGTTAGACTCCATCATTTGCTTGGACGACTGCACAAACAAGTCGCGAGTAGACTTTTGCAATTCTGTAGCTACCTGCTCTACAGTAATGTCATTCAAGGAAAAAAGACTAGTTTGTAAAGATGTGCAAAAAGAAGAGCAGATCTCTGGGACGGTGTCACTCCTTTAGTGGTGAAAGAACATCACGTCTCTTTTCTTCTGTATACATGACGAAAAAAAAGAGCAGCTAACTCCTGTGCCCCATCTCAAATCGCCTTGTCCGCACACGACAGGACTCCGAGCCAGTCTGCATGTACGAATATAGCAGAAATTCCCAAGGAAGGAGCTTTCCCTGTTGTATAGAATACGTACCTCCTTTTTGGAAAACCGATAAGGAGGAGAACAAAATACAGCTTTGCCCAACTCCCTCTTGTCAGACAGCCAAGAGTCGATCCCTGACAACGCTTTCTTGGATGAAATAGAGAGGGCCATCTACAGGAGTCTAGCGGTACTCGGGGATTGACATAACAAGCACGCTGATCTCAGGGGAAGAAGGGGCTGTGGTGGAGAAGTATGTTAGGAAGCAGAACAAAAAATAATTCAATAATGAGGTGTAAGCTGATGAAGGCTGTTCTGGTTCACGTTCCTTCTCTGCTGAAGATACAGCAGAAAGCGCCAAATCTTGTTTTAAAGACGAGGGTTCTTCAACAGTTCCAGGACGTTGTCCAAACATTGGTGAATGGGAAGCAAAGAAGTGTCTGGGGGTGCTGATGTACTTGCAGACTTCACACGATCAGCGACAGGTGAAGAGGATACGGCTTTGGGTCTCTGACACACAGAAGGCACCGAAACAGGTTGACCTGCAACAATAGTGATGTCTGAATATGAAGTCTCAGACTCTTATTCCAATGCTGGAGAGCTGGGAGCCAACGGGATGTCTGGAGCTACAGTGCGAACTGAACCTGCTGCAGGCTTATGAGCCACTGGGAGCTTGGATCCAATGGGAGAGGGAGATCCCAAAGCATTCTTGGGAGCCAACTGGCACTTGGGAGCCAATTGGCGCTTGGTAGGCAATTGGCGCTTGGGAGCCTATGGGCGCTTATGAGCCAATGGGCGCTTACGAGCCAATGGGAGCTTGGTGTCCAAAGGGGAGCCCTCTGTCGTCCCAAAAGCTGCAAGGGGGCTCTTGATCGTTATAGCGCTTGTGAGGTACCGCTGTACGCATGTCCACAACATGCCTCTTCAAAGGCCTAGAAGACTCCTGAAAACATCGACCATGTCCTATGGGTTCGGAATCTGAACCACTGGACACCTTTCGAGCATTTGGTTGCCGAAACCTGGGAAATAGCAACAGATTTGGGTGAGAAAGCAACTACTCATAAGCAAACCCCACCAACCTCCCTTGGACTTATGGTCTGCCTCTTCCCAGGTGTAGGGAGTCTGACAGGGACCGAATTTAGAAGATCTGTAAGACTCCTTTCTGCCTCCTCCTAGGTGTAGGGGAGTCTGACAGGGACTGAATTTAGGAGATCCGTAAGACTCCTTTCCAGTGGCTGTCTGTCGATACCTGAGACTAGCAACAGGCTCGACTGAGGAAGCAACTACTAGTGGGCAAGCCTCACCAACCTCCCTTGGACTTACAGTTTGCCTCCTACCGGGTGCAAGCGAGTTTGGCAAGGACCTCCATCTGGTAGCATCGGTGGGATGAGTAGTCACCCCCTCCATAGCACTAACCCGGGTGCAGGCACTAGTACTTGCACTGACACTTGCACTATGATCATATCTAAGCAACAGCACTTACTAAAGCATCGAATTTCTTAGCCATCCGAAATTCGAGACTGGCGATGGCACTAGGTTCAGAGGGAAGGGAGCCAGGTAACAGACTTGCAGGGAGATTGAGAGAAGTAGGAATCAGGGGAACGAAGAGTCAAAGGTGTAGCAAAAGCCAGTTTTGAGGTAGATGACACAGAAGCTCTAGCCTCGGCTCTAGCAGCCGCTTTCCTAAGCCTAGCTTTCTAATTTATCCAAATGATTGGTCAACACATTCCATTTACTTACCGCCCAATCCTCACATTCCTTGCAAGTCAAGTCGGGGGAACATACCTATCCATAGCAGTGGAGACAAACAGAATGTTTGTCATATTAAAATGAAGTCAACCTAGTATTACAGCCTTTGCTGCAATACCGGTTACTGGTCACACTCATTCTGACATAATAGTCGAAAAAATTGAAAAAAGGCTAAACTAAGCTACACTAAGCTATAAAAATATAGCTCGGAGGCTACCAAATGAAAGAATACTCCACCAAATCCTTCGATAGATGAACCACAGATATGCCAGAGGCAGTGCTGCAGCATACACGAAGGCCAGCTATGACAGCAGTCGATCCACATTGGCAGGAACAGAGTCGGAATGATCCCGACGTGAATCTATGCCATTCCAACCAGGTACTGAGGTTGATCCTGAAGCAAACACTGTATGAACGTCACAACTCCTTCAGGCAAAAATATCCCAACTGAGATATCCAGCCAACTACTGCTGTGCCTACAATGCTCACTGTCAACCAGAAAGAAAAAGCAAAGATGATTAGTAGAGGGAGACTCCTCTCGCCCTGAGGGGGAACTGCCCTATGCAGTGAGAGGAGGCCCCTGAGTAGAGGTCGCCCGCCCGCCTGCAGCCCCCCCTCGCGGTCTTTGCCCGACGAGCGAGTGAAGAGGGTAAAGGAGAGAGACCTCTCCCTGAAGGAGAGATAAAATAAGAACCTACAATGAGAGGGAAGGAAGGAGGGGAGGCCACCAAGGGCGCCGTGGAAGCCAAACTTACCGACGACGCCCAAAACCCCCCCCCCCCACCAACTCTCTATAGCGCAGGCGGCGAAAACAACACTGCACAGTAGAAAGTAAGTAGTCATTCCCTTGTACACAGAGGGCATTAGCCCAAGGGCGGGCGGGATGGGGGGGGGGAGCGAAATTGTTATATCCTGATCGACGAAGGGGAACGAAGTTATTACATCCCATACTAATATATCCGAATGTACAGGGGAACATCAGTATCTAAATAAAGGGCTACTTGAAGAAATCATTGCCACTCCGTTACACCCCTCTAAATACGCCCTTGGCCGTCAAACCCAAGACACAGACTCAGGGGAACAACGGCCTATGCAAGGCTATCACATATCGTGGGTTTGTATATTAATAAACATTAAACACGCAATATATACAAATAACAGACAGATCCCACCGGGATAATAAGGAGCAAAGAGATCCGACAACAGGTCTGCAATGCATGATGGCCGAAAACAAAACTGGAATGTTTACATCTGGGCGGGCAGGTATTCCCGCCTACCTGACAGTAGTTACTGCCTAACCACCTTGTTCAAGAGTTTAACGGCCGTGTCCAGCTTCGCCGTAAGTAATTCCTAATGTAAAGGACCAATAATTTGTATATTGTGTCAGAGCAACTACTATTTATTTTAATTAACAGCACCCCAGTTTAGGTTAGCTATATGGAGGTCCTGTGGGCGGCAATCCCATCCCCAACCCTAGTAAGGACCCTCACCCTAGGTTAAATTGGGGTAAAGGTAAAGGGAAGGGCTGCACAAAGATATCCTGTTAATGTAATTTCTTGACTGGAGAATATAGAAAAAATGGTGCATACAATGCAGCTCAGGTGAGCTAATTTGAGAAATTTACCAAGCTAATGGGATATATACCATCTATTGTTTATATTTTTGCTTTCTTCCCCCAGGGGCTGGTACTAACACAGCACAATGCTGAGGTTCTGCCATGTTTAGTACCAGGACCCTGGTGGTTAACGTAAAAACGCTAGAGACAGACAATAAATTTCTATACATAATTACATAGCCTATACCCTTTTCTCTATTGTTTGTAATAAAATTTCATTAATAGGCCTAAAAGACATCTTCATGTGGCCCTCTTCTTTACATTTATGGTAATTCTATATATTAGCTCCGCGCCTATTTTTACCTTTTCAACTGGTTTTTTCTACACTTTTAGGGGTTCTGATACTGGCGGTGCATCTGTTTGTTGTCGGCCAAATGGAATGTCCCTTCGCCGTGTTTAGTACTGGCCCAGGGGCATTGGGTACCCATACATCAACGTTATTGCACTTGCCGGACGGGATATGAACCGTTTGAAACAGGCATAGCCGTGCTCTCTCTTGTGAAGATCGCGTATGGAAAACCCTTGTTGGATAGACTTCAGGGGTTAATTACACTCGAGTGCCAAAAATTAAAGGTAAATTCATAATTAGCGACCAGAAAACTGTACAAAAAGTTAAGTTAGAAAGCAGTTGCCACCGCGGAGCTACTATATAGTTCTACCACATTTATTATTAATTAATAACAGTTACCTTGATTACATTTGGTGAAGGGGCCAAGGGGACAAAGGCCCTATCTAGGTAAGGACCCAGCACTCTGAGTTAAGATAAATAGCCTACATCCTTGTTTTATGTTTTGATCAACCCAAAAGCGTTGACTGTGGTCCTTCAAAATTGTATGATGCCCAGAAACATTCAAATGATACACCAAAAGGTAGGACAGTCATAATTTCAACTCGAGAAGGTGATTAGGACTAAGGCTATGATTTACAGTAAACGTCTACCAAAGTTTCAACTTGGGTTAGTCCTTGTGTTCAGTCAAGTGCACAGCAAAACATGTGAACAGGTTGGGTCCTTCGACGGACCCAGGGGAAGGCAACCCAGCGTTATTAGGCCACCACAAAAGGCTGCCGTGGCTTCAGCTTTACACTTTTTTCCTTGGCTAACTTGTGCTTGTCTGCGATTAGCCTAAATTAATAATAATCACTGTAATACTGGTCTAGGTTACATCTGAATAAGAAAAATTTTAAGTATCCTAGCTCATAATGAAAAGACTGGGGTGTATGATAAGCAGGCTTACCTAAGCGTTCCAAATGAAACTGAGCTCCTTAGGATGGATCCTTTTAACATTACAAACATCACAAATTAATTAAATTTCGCGAAACACTAAACATTTCGCCATATAACACATACAAAATCAGTTTCAGGTCTTTCTCACTTCAGGATGTTCTCAGCGATCGATCATCGAAACTAGTAATATGAAAACTCACTTTACACAAACGTCAGCAATGTTACCATATCTCATATACCAAACTGAAACTGGGTTAATTTCCATTAAAAAATGTTGCTAAAACCAATGTTGAAGAAGTATCCCACTTTGTACTAAATTTCAGACCTAATTAAGTTTCACTATGTTATATAGTCATAAATAAACACAAATAACAGTTAAGGTCAGCTGCACTGCATTTAAAAAATATGCACCCTTTTATCAATGCTGCCAAACATACGGTAACTGAACACCTCACAGGCTCACACACAGGTTATCGTGATCTCATTTCGTGGTCTGAGGGCGGTGGTGTACTCTTACTAAACATGCGCAAAACGTAACGTAATTACAAGTTTTTGTTTCTTGTGATATTTAGTATTCAGCAAAAGATAATTTACACAAAACAAAGGATGTGGTTTGTTCCAAGATATTTCAATAGTCAGGCAGCCTCACGCACAGAGTGCTCCCCCATTGTCCTCACGCAGCCGTGGTACCCTTCAGCGCCCCAGCAGATACGCAGACTGATCAGACGTGTCCCACGTCTGGGGGGGAGGGGGGGAAGTATTTGTAAAGTCACCTACAGAGCCGTCAGCGGAGTCTCCATCGAACGTGTCATTCGCTAAGTCTCCGCTAAGCAAGTTTTCTATGGTGGCGTCCCATTTTCTTTGCCTATACAATTGGTCACGCCTAACGTGCGATTTCAATCATTTAAACTATGTATGTATTTGTTCACCTGTTGTCAATTGTGTATCTTGTATTTCTTCGTTCACAGGCATCCATATTGGAATTCCGTCTGTTTTTATATTGTAAAGTGTGCTTGCTCGCTGTAGCCTATATTATTGTTAATGATTATCAACCTCAGGTCACACACAATCTCATTGTCTTTCGCGGCACGGCGCCAATCTGCCGCTATATAAACTGCCTGGATCTTGAATAAAGCAGCAGTTCTCTTTTACCTGTTCTTTTTTTTTTTTTTTTTGCACCTCTTACAATTCTGTCTGGTGTACTATAAAAAGAGAGTCAGAGTTGCTGGACTAAGCCACAGTATTTGTCTACTGTATTCAAAATTGATTATTTAAATTTAGGTTTATTTTACCTGTACCCGAAACCTGCCTTAGGAAAAATTAGTTTTGTAAGATAGCTTTTCATGACATTAAAAAAGCTTACATTTTAGATCATTTCTTTATGAATTAAAAGGTTGCAATGCCACCAACCATGGGCTAACAAGTGCGATATTCTTCCATAACTTTATGAATATATCAGTTTTTGAGTTAAATTCCACCTGTTATGCATGTAACTGTTTAGTGTATTAAATTAGGCATGAGTACAGTATCGCCTAGGATAAAGGCTGCATGCTGTTTGGCGCAAGATTGCCGTCCTAAATGAACTTTTTGTATTACAGGGAACCAGTATAGGGTACCGGTATAAGTACCAATTTAAGAAGCTATACGAACCAGTTTCAGGAAGAAGGAACAATTATGGAAGGAATCCACTGGGAATAATTTGTTTACACCATGTATCCTCCGACTAAGAAACATTAAACAAACTGCGAGAGTCAGCCTTTCCCTCAACCCTAACCAAAAATGAAGATTCGTCCGTCTACGACGTCAGTACCAGTTCAAGCTAAGAGTAGTCCTGGGTTTATTAACCTAAGCTGGTGTGTCACACTTGTATAAGCCAATGCCCAGGTTTGAACTGTCATGTATAGGCTGGTCTGAGTTAACTGTCCTAAAATTAGTGGTAGTCTCCGAATGTAAGTCAAGGACAATTCACTTATCAAGCCACAAGTAGTAATAAGAACAACATTATTATTAAACAATTATTACAAAATGTTGTCATTTGTTATGTAAAAAACTGTAATACTGAAAAGAAATAGTGAAAATTGCCCCTTGACTTTGACGGAGGAAATCAGAGCTCTAAAAAATGAAAATAAATATTGAGGCTTGGGTTTTCTTAACGAATGGGAAGAATGTTGATGATAAGCCGGGTATTAAAAATTTGATGTTTAGCAAAATTGGCTTCAATCTTTCCCAACCCCATTGCTGACTAAAAGTTTTTATCTATTTTTATGGATAAAGAAAGGGAGAAATAAAATGGGACCAAAACTAATGAATATCATTTTAAATACTAAATCTTACATGATATCCATGGAAGAAAACTCTATAGATATTAAACCTGCAAACGAAAATCTTCATAATGTCTTTACGTTTGTTTAAAAACACAGGAAATCGAAGGTAATAAGGGAAAAAAGTAGGGTAATTTCAGTATCTCTGGGACGGAAAGGTCTCATGAGGTTGGCAACACTGCTTGTTATAAGATAATGTTATCAACATAAACAAATTAATCAAGATACAGTTGAAATGCACGAGGCTCTACTCATAGCACAGTTCAAGAACTGGACAATATATCAGTAGGCCTACTGTTGAAATATTGCAATATGGAGGGGGACTTTTGGAATACATCTTCAAAAGTCAAATTATTGGTGTGGAGGCAGCCCCGTATAGCGCCGTCAGTGCACTTCATGCATTACTTAAGTATTTTTGCAGCGTCCCTTCGACCCCTAGTTGTAACCTTTTCATTCTTTTTACCATACCTGCATTTATATTCTCTTTCTTCCATCTTACTTTCCACCCTGTCATCACATTTTTTTTTCAACATTACTTTCATTGCTGAACGACCTCATTGGTCTGTGTTTGGCATAAATTTCATATTCCAGTTCCAGATATGGAAGGAGGAACACCAGGTGTATGGGATGCGTAATATTAAGTTATATACGAGCATACAGAGCGGGAAATAAAAGCTTGCAAACTTGAGCAAAGCCAGTCTGTGCTTACAAATGGAACACTAGAGATGGAGTAAAAAAAAAAAGTCGTTGATCCAGCGTTACGGTGGACTATATCCATATATATATTAGATACTAATTAAAACCGGTAATGATATTGATATTGCCTTTTGTGATCTACAGGAGCCCTGGAAAATTTCCCAAACATTTTGCATGCTTGTGGTGTCAAATAAAAGTAGCCTTATCAAGTTAAGATATTCAGATCCCTCTCCTGATTTAAATATCTTAAATCAGGTCATCCTTGAAAGTAAAAGAAATAAAAAATGTCCTAAGGCCTCGAACATTTAAACGGAGTACCTTACAACACTTTCTTTTAAAACGTGATACAGGGCCAGAGTTCAGTTAAGCATCTCCAGAAGAAATTTAAAGTAAATCAAATGTTAATGCTACACTAACCATAAACATATAACAATTGGAATATAAAATTTAGGCTAAAGGCAAAGCGCTGGGACCTATGAGGCCAATCAGCGAAGAAAGGGAAATTACGAGTGAGAAAGGTTTTAAGGTGTAACAGGAGGAGAACCTCCAAGCAGTTGCAGTACGAAACAGCTGTTAGAAGAGGATGGAAAGTAAGATGGAAGAAAGATAGGAATGGAGGTACAATTAAAGAAATGAAAGGGGTTGCAGGTAAGGGCCGAAGGGCTGCTGCAAAGAACCTTAAGTGATGCCTACAGCACACCGTGTGACGTCTACTGACGGTACTATTCCCCTACTGAGATAAACTTATAACAATAAACTTTAAAGGCTCCATAAAATTGGAAATTTTTCAAACTAAAAATCTACAAGTGAACAGGTCAGCGTGAGAAACCATTACACTTGGCAAGTAGAGAAAAATGTTGCCCGGATCGACACATCATCTGAGAGGGAAGAGGATGATAGTAGTAAGTGTAAAAGGTATGAAACTAGTGAACAAGGAACAAAGAACTAAGTAACAAGGAACTCATTCCTGATAACCAAACAATGATGGCATTTTCCCAGAAATCAACCAAGAAACTTTTCCTCTCCTACTTAGCCTGCCCATCAAACACCTAAAAAAAAAAAAGGGGGAAATGGTAACAGTAAAAGAAAGGGTGCTCGTTGCACCCTCAAGCAAGTGGATCTCAAACTCCAGATTCTGGAAAGAATAGAATGTAGAATTTAGGCCAATGGCCAAGCGCTGGGACATATGAGGTCATTCAGCGCTGAAAGGGAAATTGACAGTAAGAAGGTTTGAAAGGTATAACAGGAGGAAATCCTCGCAGTTGCACTACGAAACAATTGTTCGAGAGGATGGAAAGTCACGTGGAAGACAGATAATATGAAAGGAGGTACAGTAACAGGAATGAAAGAGGTTGCAGCTAGGGGCCAAAGGGGTGCTGAAAGACCCTTAAGTAATGCCTACAGTGCACTACGTGAGGTGCACTGACGGCACTAACCCCCTAAGGAGACAACAAGGTTTGAAAATGCGATTTTATGGTCCTACACTCAGCGTTAGACAATAAAACGTGACATTCAAGACGACCCAGGTGCCAAAATAGAAAGTCATACACTCCTTCAAAAAATTAAACGAAATTGCTTTGCATAGATGCCAATCTTAGATTTTTATATTACTATTTCGGGGGACTTATCTTTGAGGAATAAGGTGCATAGTTTATGTGCACATTATATATTGTAAGGCTTAGTGTAGGGGTTCCCAATGTGGGGTACATGAACCCCCAGTGGTACATCTGTTCTTTTTAGGGGGTACATTGGATCTGAGAGAATAGCCAGTACTGAGCAATACATGATGTAATCTGCATCGAGATTCTACGATGTCATGTCATTTTTTTTAATTTCCTCGTTTTAGTAAGCAAAGCTTTTACTTAAGTATATCAAGAGTATGGTGAATACCATTTGTTTTTCACTATTATGGAACTTCCCGCGGCTGTAATCTGTACCCGTACCGGGCCTGAAATGATGCAGTCTACACAAACAGATTTATAATAAAATTATAACACGATATCAGTTTCATTATTTTTCTTTTTCATCCTCAATTTTTAGGGGTACACAGGAATCTATAAAAATGCCCAAGGGGTACAGAAGAACAAAAAGGTTGGGAACCCCTGGCTTAGTGCTTGTTTTGTCTATGGAACCATTGTTCCCTTGTTGAGAGTGCACTCCTTTCCCGGTGGTGCTTGTTTTTTGTATACAGAGTTTACGTCTGTTGTCTTCGCTTTGGTAGCGACAGTCAAGTTTGGGCAGCCATCGAGTCAGGGTCTAGACAGCATAGCAGCATGGATTTTTTTAATAGCAGGTTGTTGTTACATGTTGTTTTCTGCAGTTTTTGAGGGTGAGAACTTCAGCCAAGTTATTGAAGATGAGTTGGTGGCTCAATCTTAGTCGCCAGTGGAGAGGGGGCATTCCTCGAGGTATCAGTGTGGCTGTTGCATCGACTTCGTCGTGATTATCTGAGTTTTGAGGAGATATCCATATTTGCTGCCCACATGGTTGTTTCAATGACTTCATGGCCGTAGTTTGATGGTCGTCCTCTGTAATCTTTGATGCTGGTCTTAACATCTCCTGGTGGATGTTCTGTTTTTTTTTTTTTTTTTTTTTTTTAACGAAGATTGTGACTATTATCTTAGTATTATTTTATACCCAAGTTTAAGATTGACTGTGTACTTGCTGCTTTATTGGTTTTTCAGATATTTGTATATTATGGTTTTTTTTAACGAAGATAGTGACTATTATCTTAGTATTATTTTATACCCAAGTTTAAGATTGACTGTGTACTTGCTGCTTTATTGGTTTTTCAGATATTTGTATATTATGGTTAACTGGTTATGCCGTGGATTGTCTGGTATTATTTATGCTGTCTGTATTGCTTATTGTGTGATGTAGCTTAAATGTTTTCCTTTGTATGATGTTTGTTAATCTTTGATGTGATGGTAATTTTATTTAAAATAACATTAATTTGCTTAAATGGTTTTTTCCCTTGTATGATGTTTGTTACTCTCTGCTGTGATGGGTAATTTTATTTAAAGTAACATTAATTTGCTACATCTATAGTAATTCTTTTGACTGACTCATGGATTGTGATTTATATATTACTTTTTACCAAACTTTACTAGTAAATATGTATACTTATGTAATGTTAATGTTAATAATGTTAATAAACTAGTATAAAAGGTTATTTTGCTGGTTTTGTTCCTTTTTCCCCGTTGTCTTTCTGCCAGTCTTCCCAGTCCATTTGTCTGAATTGGAGCATGAAAAACCGTGGTTCATAACGTTTGGCGCCCTTGTTGTGGGTGTTGTCTCCTTACTTGTGAACTTCCCACACGAAAACAAATAGTTTGTCGCCTTCGTATTGACTGCGGCGGTCGGGTTTGGTATGGCAACGAGTCTGGTCTCGGCAGCAAGGAGTAGTCTTTTTTTTTCCAGCAGGTATAAAGTTAACTGTTGGCTGTAGTAGCAGAGGATGGTTGGGTGACTAAACCATAGTCATCTGGGGAATTGGTTCCTGTTTGGCAGCAGATTTGCTGTCTTGACGTTTCTGCCGTGATCGTCTGTGTTGGATGTGTTCTTGTTTGCAGTCACTGGCTGCTTCGTTGACTGCTCGGGAGTTCGTCTGAGTATGTTCATCCTCTTCAACAGCTGGGTCTGTCTCGACGTCTCTATGGAGATAGTCTATTTTTTTTGTATTGTTTTTTGTATTGTGCTACCCTGAGTTGTCTTTTAATGCTGTTGATTATGTTTATGCTGATTGATTGTGCTTTTCTTTTTATGCTGCCGGTTGTGTATTTGTAGTGTAACTGTTTGGTTATTTATGATGTAGCTAATGTGTTTGGTGTCTTACTTTATTGTTGATTTGAGTTATTGTAATGATTGCTGTGTTTTTGTTGTTTTTTGTGATGTAACTCAGTTTTAGCTACATTTATTTATTTCTTTTGACTGTTCTGTTTAATGCCAAACCTGAACTCACTTGTACATACATATATACATTAACTTTATTATAATAAATTTTTAAGGTGCTTCAGTGGTTTTGTTACGCTCCTTCCTCCGTGGTTTGTCCTGACTGCTGCCAGTCAGTCCAGTCCCATTCTATTTGTATTTTATTTTAGAACCTAAAGAACCGACTGTGGTTCATAATTTGGTTACCTTTGGCCAGGATTTGGTCTGTTTTGGCTGGCGGGGTTGTGGCCGCCTTGGTCGGGTGGGGGGGGGGGGAGTGAAGAAAAAAAATTTTTTTTTGCCAGGTGAGGAGGTGTAGGGCTTAGGGCTTAGTGCTTGTGTTGTTTATGGAAAGATTGTTCCCTTGAGAGTGCACTCCTTTCCCGGTGGTGCTTATTTTTCTGTATATAGAGTTTGTCTGTTGCCTTCGCTTCGATAGCGACAGTCAAGTTTGGGCAGCCATCGAGTCAGGGTCTAGACAGCATAGCAGCATGGACTTGTTTAGTAGCAGGTAGTTGTTACCTGTTGTCTTCGGCAGTTTTTGAGGATGAGAACTTCAGCCAAGTTATCGAGGATGAGTTGGTGGCTCAACCTTAGTCGCCAGAGATCTAGCCCTTTCAGTTTGAAAGCTTGAGACAGGGCAGAGTGCAACTGAAAGCTGCTTGTCTTGGCAAAGGTAAAAGAGAAACAACCCCTTCTACAACACCAATCACAGACAATGGTCCACTTTCTTTGGTACCAGTTCGCTGAAGAATGCCTAGGGTAACCACGCCACCAGTCATTCGCAGACTGCATGTAAAAAACACTACCGTACTTATCACCCTGTGAAGATTGAAAGATGGAAAAGTTTAAACATCCAGGTTGTTCCAAGGGTGTTGAAACGTATCCTCCATAACTGCTCAGGGATCTGGAACCAATGACTAAAGATTGGAAGTTTTCTCTTCAACCTGGTCATGAATAAATACAGCATGGATAACATCCATAACTTGAACAACCTCACCACTACTGGAGGGTGTAGGGACCATTCCATTCCCACTACCTGACCCTGATGACAGCTGATCTTGGAATGTACCTTTCAGATAGCTCAATGGCTTGAGAAACCGCCTACTCGTCACCTGCATTGCTAACCGACATAGTGCAGGAGACATCTTTCCCCCATCGTGTTGATGTATGCCACAGCAGTAGTGTTGTCACTCATCAACACTACCAAGTGACCTGACAACTGCTGCTGAAAAGCTTGTAATAATACCCCTACTGCATGCATTTTGAGGATGTTGATGTGCAGGTGGTGTGTCCTTTGGTCACCCACCACAAATGAACTTTCCCCTCAGGTGTGTATCCCACACCTCTATCACTGCATCTGAAAATAGAAGCATTTCTGTACGCGGGGTTCACCGGAACACCCTTAATAGGTTTCTCTTGTCTGTCCACCATGCTAAGTTAGGCCACAAATAGGTAAGTGGCATAGGTATTATGATAAAACTCAATATCTAGTGTTTCACAAGTAATCCCTCAATTATCCAAATTAATAAAGCCAGGTGTCTGTTGGATAATGTCAAAATCGGATAGTGGTAAGTAAAAAAATCTAGGGGTGTGCAAGGGCAACTCCCTACCCTTCCTCACCTAACATTGTCAATACTGCATCGTTGTAAACACTTAATATTCTTATAAACAACAACATTTTAAACTGCAAAAAGCGACTACCTTATTTCTCCATATTTGTTACACAATAAACTCCATAAATACACTTAAAAACAAGAAAGCAACCCCTTTTCTCTCATGCTTGACACTTAGTTCGGTACGCTACACGTTTTTCATTAGCCGCCATAAACATTATATATACATATAAACAATAACCATCAAACTTTAAACTGAAAACTTTATACAAAATCAATTATCTACCTTATTTTCCCATATTTATAACAAAATAAACTCCATAAATACACTTAAAAACAAAAAAGAAACTCCCTTTTCCTCTCATACTCGACATGTACAGTAGTTCAATAGGCTACACATCTTTCATTTGCAGCCGTAAACACTAAATATACTTATAAACAACAACAATCACACTTTAAACTGAAAGCTTTATGCAAAGAGCAATTATTTACTTTATTTCTCCTTATTTATAACAAAATAAATTTCATAAATATACTTAAAGGAACTTTTTTCTCTCATTCTCGACATGTAGTTCAGTATGCTACACATTTTTCATTTGCAGCCATAAACGCTAAATATGCTTATCAACAACAACCATCACCCTTTAAAATGAAAACTTTATGCAAAAACTGATTATCTACCTTATTTTGCCTTATTTGTAACAAAATAAACTACATAAATTACAGTACACTTAAATAGCCCCCTTCTTTTTCCCCTCACATGCAACACGTAGTCTGGTAGACTAAAAGTTTTTAATTTACTGTAAAATACATTGTATTGTTCACTAAAAAAGTAAACCCCTTTTTCTCTCGTATGTAACAAAATATGATAATTTACAAAATAGAATTCTAATAACACTACTGTATAAACAAAACTTTTTATTCTCTCACTTACCTGTGTGCGCTGACTTTCTTGCTTAAGATGGCCAGACGTTTTAAAAACTTGTGAGGAAGTTTACTAGTCCTCCTCCACCAGCTCAACCAAGTCGTCGAGACTGGCATCTTCTTCTTCCTCTACCTTTTGCCATAACCTTGTGGACTTTACTCCTGGCTGTCTTCTTATAGAATTCTTTTTCATATTTCTTTAGCTCGTTCTGTGAAGCCTTAATATCATGTAGGGTTGGCTGGGCAATGCCTTACTCCTCCATCATATGTGACAGGGTCCAACCTCGCTCCATCCTCTCAACAATTTGGCAACAAAGTCTTCTGCAGGGATTTTGCTGCCAAAACCTCCTATCTTGTTATTTTAGATATCAGCAGAATTAGTGAACATAGTGATTGCGTGTCAAGAAATGACAGCATGGAAGTTATGTGATAGTTCTGATTTGGAAAATGCTAGTATTGTTTCATTTGTTGCATGTCCTTTATTCTTGAAAAGTGCACTGTGCATTGCACCTTTAGTCTAGAGTTTTGGAACTAAGAGACTTACTTTGTAGTAATGTGATTGCAAATTTGAAACCTCTGAAAAGAAAGCTCTTGGCCATGCCACACCGTCCCCCTTTTTACTCTGGATAGGTAGGGCGTGTCCCAGGTGTGTGTGCTGATTTGCAGGCTGGACACTCGCCAGATCGTTCTTGAAACATTAGGTAATTGTACTGTTGTTTAATCCAACTTGATCGACACCAAATTTTGCTTTGTGTTGATGTGTAGTAACACTACAATCATAAGCTCCATGAAGTTGCAATTTTAGTGATCTGTAACAGAAATGAGGTAACTTTTTTAAATCTTTATTGCTGGTTCCCATGTGTTTCAGAAATTCTTTCTTTGTTCATTGTCGGTGCGTTTTGGTTATGAACCCAGGTAAATCTTGCATTAACGTAATGTTGTTGTAAATTTGTGGTTAGTTTGTAGTAAAGCGAGTTCAATAACTTGGGATTTTTTCTGTGTTATAGTGTGAAGGTCAAAGAGACAGAACTAGGTACTGACTAATTTATTCACCCATGGGCAGGCATACATAAGTGTGCGGACGGAAATGAAGTGCCCAACCTTCGATTGCCGTGGCCCGTACGCTGAGCAAGAGAAATTTGTGTTTGTTAACAGTCAAACAAATAGCAATAGTAAGAGACATAATGTATGTACAGTGATAAAACATATATTGGCGAAAAGGCCGGGAAATTCTACTTACAACTATATACATGAGATTCTCGCTGTGTTGACAGATGCGATACATGATCGTGATTAATGGGAATGGAGGAGATGTCTGACGTCGTTACAATAGCATATTTTTTGTAGTAAAACTTTTAAAAACGAACTCGTGTTAGTGTAGCCACCACCTGTAGTGCTGGTCCAGAGCTGGATTCTCTTTTAGACTGTATATTAGGCCCAGAACAGCGGGCTAGAGCCAGTAAACTGAGTTATAGTCGAGAAATTCCCGACATTTGGTCCTTCAGCGGCGGGTACACAGACGACGAGCCAGACGCATGTGGTAGGCTATACCATTCCAAGTAGCATTAGAATAATACGGAATTCTGGACACGTATGCTTTTATTATCTTATCGGGGTAATGATCTGGCAGTGGTCAAGCCCAAACCCGTCGAATGCTGGTGATCTGCAGTGCTGGATTGTGAGATTATTTAATCGTCTTAATGTAGCCAGAGATTTGCAACGCCCGAGTGCATAACTAGTAACGTAGTCAAAATGGCGGCTAAAGTAACAGCCCTTATAACTCTCCTCAGTCATTACGTAAAAGGGTCAAACCGAGAACCGCTACGGACTCAACCTGTAGAGGCCTATCGGGATCTCATAAAAGATCGATTTAGATGATGATGAACTTGCCCATATTTTTAGGTCTGATGTCAAGTTAGAGGGTGTCTCTATAATGAACACCAGTGCAATGCACTCAGCGAGGCTGGAGCTGCAAAATGTGCCTTTCTTGCTGCTTTCCCGGACTTGTCAACCGTCTCAAGGTAAAGTAAGACAACCGTTCAGAGCTAAATCTGATCACCAAGCTCACACACCTACTTAACGTGCTAGAAGAAGAGCTATTTAGATCGATAGAGTTTCTGAGCATCACTGAGGAGAACTATGACCGAGTGATTTGTTTATTAGACAAGTTATATGATAATTCACAACAGACATTAGCTCTGTTATTCAATTGCCTCGGGGGTTTGCCTATCCCTACCTTTGAGCATGAAAGCCTCAAGAAGTTCCGAATCGAACTTGCTATTGCTTTGGAGCAAATTGACAAACTTAGTCTCATGTTGGGCAAGGAAGGGATAGTACCTAGTGAACAAGAAACTTGTTGCAGGGGGAATCTATCTGCAAGTTGCCAACTTTTTGCATGTCAGATTATTCAGTAACCGTGTTGTATACACTTTTTACTTCGAATAAGCTATAATTTCCAGACGTATCTAAGAAAAATATGAAACATCCTGTATGTATCCGAGGACATTCATTCTCTGTTCATTTAGGTGGGAATTTAGACTCCTGGTAACTTTCAAGATTAAGGAAATTATGATTCCTTAATCACATCTCCCTCACATGGTGTGATGGTCACACAATTATTAAACAACATGAAAACCTGTGTGAAGGTACAGAATGTTGGCGTGTTGTATACTGAAAGTTGAGCTATTGAATACTACAGTTTAGTAGTAATTTAAAGTAGAAACTTCAGTAAACCAGCGTAAGTCCGTCGTTATATGCTCTCTAGTAGTACCTCCATAACTGAGATTAGTTATGAATACTATATTACCCCTAATTAATTAAAATATCCATTTTCATATCACAAAACAATTGCACTGTAAATATTCAGTGGCTGATTAATTGACATCAGCCAATAACGCAAGGTCAATAACTGGTAATTGGCCTATTTTATTATTGGTACACCTCTAATCTTCAATGGATGGTTGACCCTCTGAATCAAGATCTTGTACTCAATGGTCCAACTAAACTACTTAATAATAATCTAAGTTGCTAGTTAAGCATGCCAGGACGTGTTATAAGTTAGTAATTATCATTATATCTAACAAGATGATACCAATTTGATGATCTCTTCCGCATCTAAGGCTCAGATGGCTAAGGAAAGATGGCTGTCTATGAATAGGGAAATCCATGAAATCAGAGGAATCGGTGTAACCTTGTGTGCAAAATAAAGCTTAAAAGGGAAATTACTATGTTTAAGAAATAACTGTAGGAAAGTTACAATTTTTTTTATGTCAAACCCCCTTTAAAATTCATCTTTTCTATTCCTCAATTGATGTACTCTAATTCAAGGTTCTTAATCCGTCTTTTCCTTCTGTTTGTAGTGTACATCACTAGGATAGGTTAATATAGAAGATTAATCCTGGAACATGCACTACACTATGTAAATGTAAAACTGAGCATCACAGTAACACCTGCTTGATGGCACTAAATAAATCATGGAGTCGAGTTTCTTTACACAAAGTGTTAAACAAAGTAACTGTAACTATTCACTGATTTTTATAGTATCTCTTTCTTGTTTCTTCTGTTAACAAGGAAATTACTTTCCTTTGAAGTAATTCCAATACAAATTCAAAATCCAAAACTGACTTTGGTAAAGTCCCTTACCACCACCCAAGAACTGTCCTGACACACTTGAAACATACTACCTTACAGAGAACCTGAAATGAAATTTCTGAGAAGAATAATTTTCCAAGCCTCTCTTCAACAAAATATTACCAGGATATTATTTTAATCCAATGGAAGTGATATTTCCACAATTTCTGGTGATGTGTCATCTAGTTGCTTCATATCTGGGACACCAACAGATGCACTCTGGGAGACTTGGATACTAGATTTTGATTCTTTCCTTGAAGCAAACTTCACACTACTGCTGAAAGTGGTAGATTTAATCTTACTGTTACAGCTTGTTCGGTCCTCTTGCCACTTGAATTTTCTAACAGCCACCTGCAAAGCAGATGATGAGGGAAAACAAGTTAAAAAGGAATATTTCTGGCCATATTCACTAAATCTACTTCAGCTTCCATTAGCTACACCATCGTTTTAGGAATGTTCCAAAATAACTCAAAATGACAGATTATACCACTAATAATTCCAACAAATAAGGAAATAAGCCCCTTGCAAGGTTATGATAAAAACTACAAAAGTAATGCAACAGACACAGTACCACCATCCTTAGCTTTAAGATCATACAATTGCAGCATGCATAAGCAAAACACAACTCGATATACTTAGCCCGTAATATAAAAATATAAAATATATTGCATCAAATATAAAAATAGGATGATGTAAAGTAAGGACCAAGTTAGGACGTTACAATACTTTTTCTTTTTGAAGTGAGAAATGCAGGAACACTTAACCAATTTGCACTAAGATGATGACTTGGTATGCTAACATGGCGACAGGATAGGAAGTTGTAATATGCTCTATTCCTCAGAATCAAGGCAAAACAATACTACTTTTTAAAGAAAAACTATCTAACAGTTTGCCAGTGATTAACAATTTCAAAATTAGCAAGGTTAGGTATCACAACATCCTGAAGGAAAGAATAAGAAAGCAATTGGTGATGCATGCCAAATTTCCAGTAAAAACACTTTTGTAACTGAATGAATTCTCTTATTTCCATTCATAATCTAATTTCAATCTGATTATGCACTGTTCAAAATACCTCAAATGCATATCCATATGCTAAAAGTTAAATCTTCAGAAAGTACTGCACAATTTTATCAAAGCATCCTAGCACAACCAAACATCACCTGAATTTACAGTGCAGCTATATGTTGTGTAAAAACCCATTAAGATAATCTTCCACTGCACTGCTGGTTATCATTTGCAGTTTGGTACTCAAAAAACTTGTCTCAGCAAAATAATGAAAAATGATTGGGGCACAAGAGTATGGTATACTAAAAAAACTTGTCTCAGCAAAATAATGAAAAATGATTGGGGCAAAAGTTTATTGTATACAAAAGACTCAAAATATATTATCCCTTCTAGGTATCAGTACAGGAACTTATCAACAACAGAGAAATAATGGTACACAAAACATGACCTCAATTATAGTTGCCAACCATTAAATCTCTTTTGAATTAAATTCTCTTTTATTCCTTAAGAAATACAAACTACTGCCTTTTCTGTAAAATAGGAGTTTCCTCAGCACACACTTGAGTGGTCATTGAACTTGGTAACAAGGTTGTTAATTGGTGGTTGTTAGGGGTTGAGTAGGAGAATACCCCACCCTCACCTTAATTGCCGGTCATTTTTCTTTTAACTGCCACAACGCTCTCTTCCTTCTGTCACTAAATGTTGATGAGTAGCTGGATTAACTTCCTTTATTGTTGTTCTAGTAAACATTATTTTTCCTTTGCAATGGAAAAAAAACATGAATAATGCCAATGCAAGGGGCATGGGCACCCTTGTGGGTAACAGTTGGCCCCCAAAACGCACTCCCTTTTGTAAGGGAAACACATGCAGTCTGCTTCCCAGGACAAGGAGTGTGTTAGCTTGGCTTCTCTGCAGTGGGAGAAATTTGCTAGGAGGAGGAAGAAGGAAAAGAAGCATTTGCCAGCCTCATTTTAGGGAGAGGGGGCACAACTCTGGTGATAGTACCACCAAATCCTTCTGGGTTCTTCCTTTCTCCCTCCTCCACTCTTATTCTGCTATTTGCTGGTAGTGCCCACCTGCCATGGAATTCTGCCACCTACTCTCTTTGGAGGGCAACGCTGCTGTTGGGTCTGGAGCCTCCACTAGTCAAGTCTCTCATTTCCAGCAGTATCCTCACTGTCTTGCTCATCAGGCTCGAAGATTCCAGGTACAAAGAAGATACTTCCTTTTGAGTACCTGTGAAAGATTTGGCCTACATTAAACATTCCAGTAGCCCAACTTCACAGTCTTTGGACAACCTAGCTACAGAGAAGAAGGAACTCTATCCTTTGCCTGTTCCTCTTACTGTGTCTGCTGCTGTTTCTGCAGCTGCCTCGTCAGCTTCCATGAAGGAGGGAGACCCTCCTACAGGGGTAGCACCTAGCAGCATATCCTTTATTGTTGCTTCCACATCGACGTCTTTGGTTCCTGCTTTGAATATTCCTTTGGCAGTGAACACCAGCAAGACTTGAGAGAGGAAAGAGAAGTGTTCTTGGTGTTCTCCCTCATTATCATCTTCCTCCTTACCAAGCTTGTCTTTTTCCTTGACTTCTCTTCCACCATGCAGAAGGAAGAAGAAGGGGAAGTCTAAGGCTTCTTGCAAGAGGTTCTATTGGACTTCATATAAGCACTCTCCCTTCTTTACCCACTTAGACAAGAGGACTGCTCCTGACTCCTCCAAGCATGATCCTTCAGGATCAGCAGTGGATGAGTCACCTATCCTGCTCACACTGCGTCTACTAGTCTCCAGAAAGCACACACTTGTTTCCTCTGAACAGAAACCCCCTCTAAGGAGACATATAGGGAGGGGCACCTGCAACCTGTTCGTTATGTGTGCGTGCAAGACCTCCAGACCACACATGCTCAGACAACAGGATAGGCTTCCCCCCTGCCTCTTTGGGGGCATACAGGAGAGAGTCAGCATTGTCCTCTTGCTTGGTGTATGAAGAACAGTCTCACTCTAGGAAGATGTTTCCTCTTGGCTCTTCCTCCTCTCTTGCCAAGTAAGCAAGAGCTGAGTGGAACAGGCAGAGAGCATGCCCATTCGCATGCACCTTCTTCTAGCTCAGATGTTACTGAGTATAAGGGAGGTACTGGAATAACAGAGTTCAAGTCTAAACTGCATTCTGGCAATGATCTATTGGGTCTCGTGGGGCTTCTCCTGGCATGAGTTTCATTTGTTTCCCATGAGATGGGGGGCAAGCACAGGCAGAGAAGTTAGTTACATCTTCCCCTCTTGCTGGAAAGGATGCAGTTTGAGCAGCAATTTGTGAGATTGTTTACTTTATTCATGAGTGCAATACTCTAACGGAAGCCACTTTGGCTCCACATCTGGCTACAGTCTCATCAATTAAGCCCTCCATCGCATCACAGCTCGCTTATGGTGATTTGGATGGATGAATGACCAGAAGTGCAGGTTAAGCAAGCTCTTCCCCCTGCAGCTCATGCATCACAAGAGATACTACGTGCCAGGGGATGCGGAGGTGACCCCTCTTGTGTTGGACTTATCATTCTGTAGACTGACAAATGCCCTCCCCATGGAGAGGCTCCCCCAAGAAGGTGGTTCATTCTTATTGCCAGTGACAGGTGCCATGGAGTCTGTTGCAGTGGTTTCTCTCCAGGCTACTTTATGGCTCAGCCTTTGGTTGAACACAATGGCAGACTTTGCCACAGATTTATTTCATGAAATATAGGCTGTCAAACCAAGCATTTGGGCACTTGTAGTTATTCAGCACTTATGGTAGTAAAAAGGAGCTGGAGTGGTTGGACAGCAAAGCAATGAGATTCAGAAAATAAATGAAATGAACTAAATCCAATGGACAGCAAGACTGAAGAAAGGGAGAGGGAATGGTAGTAAAGTAAAAGGCTTAAAATTGGGTGCAGCCAGGGGCCTAAAAAATACTGTAAACATCCTTCAGTAATGCCTACAATGCACCCTGTGAGGTGCACTGACAGCACTACCCCATATGGGACAGACTTCACCTTGACAGGTGTCTTGTCTTCTGACAAGAGGGCAAGGTTTAGGAGGTTGTTGGTGTTGGGGGGCAAGGCAGACTTTCCCAGCACACCAGAGTATCAACCTGTTGGCAAATCTAGTTCTGAAAAGGAGGGACAAGGTTGCCTCTCTTTTCCTCTGTCATGTTTTCTAGGAGAGCAACCTCTCACTCAGAAACATGTTTGTTGAGCTTTTCACTGCTCTTTCTGAAAAGTAGTATGGAGGCAGTGGGTGAAATGAGAACAGATTCTCTGATCAACTGTGTCAATCACACCCACTGTAGAGGCAAAGGTAATAATAGCTAAACCCTTCGGTGCACTCAGTCTTTGGTGTCTGGTGTTGCCAGGAAGACTGCTCCTCCCAAACCTAGTCAAGGACCTCTTTCTTCTTCTTCTGAGATGGGAAGGGAGTCTTACCAGCCCTTTCAACCTCTTCTCCCAGCCATGGTCAGGAAAGGATGAAAGTGGGAGAAGGGAGGGGGTTGCTGAGTAGGGCGATCCCCTTCCTCCACTGCCATGAGAAGGGGGTTGCCTGTCTCGCCATTGGGCAATATGGCAGAGCAAGTGGGCGGAGCCCTGGGTAGTATCAGTCCTTTGGGGTGTATATAGGATTCTGTTCAAAGACCTTTGTCCTCCCTTCTATCTCAAACACCAATGCTATTCTACCCACACCCTCTGGATTAGTCTCTGGCCTTTCAGCAGAGGTGGAGGTGATGAAACAGAAAGGTGTCTTGGAAGTTGTAGAGTGTAAGTGCCAGTCTGTGGGGTTTTATAGTTGCCCATTCCTGGTGGACAAAACAACTGGTGGCTAGAGACTACTGGTCTCTCTCTCTCTCTCTCTCTCTCTCTCTCACATTTTTTTGTCCTCCAGATTCATTTCAAAATGGATACAAGAGCGTTTGGTACAGGAGAGCAAATTTTGATAGACTTGAAGGATGTGTACTTTCAAGTATCCATTCATCAGGATTCTCTGAAATTCCTCCACTTTGTCTGCAGAGGGACCATATACCAGTTCAAAGTTCTTTGCTTTGAACTTGTGATGGCCCCACAAGTGTTCAGTGGCAAAGTACCCGGGTTTGCTCATAGACTTGCCATTGGTGAGTCTTCCCTTCAGACTTATGCGAGCAAGGTCAGGGAAGTAACAGCAGTTTCTGGCCCAGCAGGAACAATTGGATCAGCTTTGGCAGGTGGCTCTTGGCCACCTATCGTCCCAGGAGAATGCATTAACAGTTCATGACCAAGCTAAACAGAGAGTTCCAGTGTTCCGTTTTCCAGGGCCAGACCCATGGGTGGTGATGGGTGATGCCTTCCTTCACCCCTTGGACATTAGGGATATCTATGCCTTCCTACCTTTCAGCTTGGTTCACCTCTGGTCTCTACATGACCCTAGTGACTCCTCGTTGGCCTTAAATCAATTGGTACTCAGATCCTCCAACTCTCCTGTTCAAGGCACCAAGAGATTTCCCAGTGGCCCACTCTCCTGTGTCAGCCACATGCTCACAGGTATCAATAGGCAGCACATTCCCTTCTGCTTTGCACATGGAGCTTATCCTGAGTATCCTGTGAGAGAGAGAGAGAGAGAGAGAGAGAGAGAGAGAGAGAGAGAGGCTTTTCTCACAAGGCTGCAAGGGAAATATCTGGCTACCTTCATTCTTCAGCAAATGTGTAGCAGGGAAAGTGGGCCATTTTCTGTGATTGGTATCATAGAAGGTGTCTCTCCAGTCAGAGCGTCTGTTTAGCAGATCCAAGATATCCTCATCAATCTTTGTCAAGACAAGCTCCTGAAAGTCTCTATAGTGAAAGGCTACTGCTCAGCCTTGTCTCAGATCCTCAAACCGAGGGGGTTGGATTCCTCCACATTGATGGAGTCATCCATGCTATTGAGAAGTTTAGAACAGTTTTGCCACCTCATGAGCTGTGCCCTCCAAAGTGGAATGTATCTCTCATCCTCTGTAATTAACCAAGACTTCCTTCAAGCCTTTGGCACAAAAAGTTTTTCTCCTGGCCTTGGCCTCAACAAAATAAGCAGGAAAGTTGCAAGGCATGTCTCAGCTTGTCCAACTCTCAGAGATATGTGATCCCTCTTGTTCTCCTTTGTACCTGAGTTTGTGGTGAAAACTCAAAACCTGTCAGCTCCTGAGGAGGACTCTGAGAGCTTCTCAATGCCCTCCCTCTGAGACTCTGTTGGGGTGATCCAGACGATATATTCTCATGCCTTGTGCAAGCCATTATAGATACTACCTGAAAAGGACACACTCCGAGAGTGAAGTGTCAGTGCCATTTTGCTAGTATACACAACCACACGAAGGAAGTGTCCAGGAACACCATCCCTTTCTGCCATTATGAAATAATCAAACACGCTTATGACTCCTATGACGAGAATGTCGGTCTCCCTCCTTGTGCAAGGACCCAGGAAGTCAGAGGCATGGGACTATCCCTAGCATTGCTGAAAGACTTTTTGGTACAACAGGTAATGGGGGCAGGTGTGTGGTATAGGCAACCCTTTAAAACATCCACCTGAAGGATGTTGCCCACAAGTCCCTGGATACCTTCTCCCTAGGGCCTGTGGCGGGCGCTTATTGAGTTGAGTAGGCACCCAGCTCTGACTGGATAGAAAAGCATCTTGCCTGTATATTAGTTTAGTGTAAGTCTGGAGGTATGAATGTGGTGTGACTGGGCTCACCTTCCTTTCTTCCTCCTTTGGAGCAACATCTAGGCCAAAGTAAATTAGCACCCTGCTTAAATGCTCAACCATAAGCATGGCATACAAATTCCTTTAAAAATCTGTTATATTTTAGCTATTTACATAATGCCTGTGTCCTAAGTATGACAAATACTCATATAGCTCTTGTCAGTGATGCCTCAAGCAATACAGTACTCATTTTTAAAGCTTCTTACTACTTTTGATCAAATCATAAAGTACAAATCACTGTATGGTGATACTGTGGACAATATGCCATGTAAAGGCCACTGTAGGTAGTACTACAGGTTTTATGCAGCATCGTTTCACCCACCAGCTGCAGTACTTTCCATCTTTTCTTTTATTTTTCTTCCTGCATAGCCATTCATCTTCTCCAACTATATCTTACTTCAATTTCCACTCCTGATGACGGAATCAACTGAATCATCTGCCTTGAGAGTCTAAAAATCAGTGGCTGGATTAAACTACTTCCATAATAATACTAATGAAATAGTAATAAGACCTCAGTGTGCACATAGTTCTGCTAGAATGTTTAAGAAATAAGCAGTAAGGGCTCCACATCTTTAATCTACGAAATAACTAATTTTCAACAAGGCACACTGTCCTTTTGGCCCCAGCTGCATAGGTTTTCCACACTTTTGTCCATTCTACAGTGTTGTCTTCCTATAACTTTCACTTCTCTTTTAAGAAGAAACATTTGGCTGCATCAAGAAATGTAACTCAGTTATCAAAATGTTTTTCAATAAACAAATCATCATATATCATATGTAATGGCTTGTACCCCTGCTACTGTATTTCTGAAACAAGAACAGCTGCTGCATGTGTACAGCACTGCAATTCCTGTTGTTTTAATTCTTGATGATTTGTAAACAATGAAGAAAAAAGATACACGACTCATCAGAGTGGCAAAGTAGTCACTGTCTCATACTTAATATTTTTCTAAAGCAATAACAAAACTCAAAACATTGTAAGACATCTTAGATAAAAATGACAGTAACTACATAAATAATGAACAGATTAAGTTACATACTTTACTATTCTTTGAGTTACCTTGACTTTACCCTAGTTATTTAGTATATTTAGAACAGAATTCTTGAAAAGTTGTAATTGTATAGATTAAAAGATATTCAAACCCTTTAACCCAAGCCATACATACCAATAACTCAAGCGATCTGAATTACCACAACGCCTCCAGATGCTAGTGCTGCTGATGCTGTTGCCCTACTAGCAACAATACTGCTACTGGCATTTGGTAATAATATTATTCACATGTGATTCCTAGGTTAACTACAACAGTCATTTTCCATCTTTAATCTGGCACACTTAATGTACCAGTCTAAAGTAAAGTACTCCTGATATTTGAGAAAACTGGAATTCATTCTTGTTTACATTAAAAAATTCAGAGTACTGGTGAGACAATGACCCCCATTGGCCCCTGATGATTTAACCCATGATTATTTTGAACAAAAATGCCCCTTTGTCTCCCTGAAATAAAGATCAATCTACAATTACTGCGATTATCTTAAGTTGATTGCTATTAATCAAACTAAACTGGAATTCAAAAAGAAAAAATTAAAGCTGGCAAAGTTTCATTGTCTTTCAACAACAGGAATAATGGTTAATGCACTGTCTGGAAATATTCTTTAACTTGGAGTGGATATAACAACATGGCTATCACTATTTTCCAAAATTTTTATGAACAAGAGGCGACCTGAAAATTAAATGTAATTCATCAAAAACCTCATGCTACAATTAACTTATGAATCACTACATAGCCTACCATAAGATAAAGCATATATAAAAAAAAATAGACATGGCTATGACACTGCATTCAATACTCTTCATAACTTATGTGGTGTTAAATTACAAATAGGAACTCCAGATTTCGTACATAATTCATTCTAGAACACCTGAGAAGTTCGAAGCATATGAACTCCAGAACAATAATTCCCATTATGAATAATGTAAATCCAATTCATGCGTTCCAGATACCTAAAAATATACATTTTATAGAGAATAAATACATTTTATAGAGAATAAATATACTGTAAAGTCCCCGCTGAGCGAGTTTTCTATGATGAACCACCTGTTTTCTTCAATACCGCTCCTATAGGATTGGGTCGAGCAGAATTAGCCATATTTTTCCTGTATAAATATGTATCTATTACTAATTCATTTGTATCTGTGTCTCTTGCACATGTGTTAGAATGTTGTTATGTCAACTCACTTTTTACATTACTTGTATTTATCCATTGTAATTATTGCCGAGAGTAATTGAGCTCAGGTCACCGAAATTCTATTGTATTCCTCTGTGTGACGTCTGCACGGCACTTTATAAGTGGCCTGCGTTCTGAATAAAGTAGCAGTACCTGTCCTCCTGCTCATTATTTAGCACCTCTTAAAATAGCTTTACATACAGAAAACCGTGAGAAATAAATATAAATTACCAATGAAATGGATAAATGAACATTTAACATCACTCTTACCTTTATGGAAGACTCTTGTTAGCGTATGGAAGATGGAGAGGAGGGGGGAGGAAGGAGGAGAAGTTATTGTTTGGAAGGAAAATCCACTTCCAAAAGGACTTCAGGTATCAAGGACCAATCTGGAGTTACTTACCCTCTTCGTTTTTTACTGGCACTAGGACCAGTTGAGAGCCACTGGACCCTTGTCGCACAACAAAATTGTCCAGAGACATTTGTTTCTGGCATCTCTTTAAGATTTGCCTAAAATGGAACAAAGCATTGTCATTAAACATGTTGGAGACATGGATTACAACATCTTTATTAGGGGGATAATTCTCCACAAATTTTTTTACATCACTCTATTTTGCAAACATCTCCTTAATCACTGAAGAAGGCACATTGTTCCCTCTCTCTTCCTCCTCTGATTCCTCATCTGCCGTCTGTTGCTGTTCCTGCTGAAGGTCTTGCAGCTCTTCAGTGGTTACCTCTTCCCTGTGGGCGTCCACTAACTCTTCCACATCTTCACCACTCACATCCAAGCCCATGGACTTCCCTAAAGACACTATAAATTTCCACAACAGGCGTAGGGTCGCCAGGGGCAGCCACAAATCTTTCAAAATCCTTCTCGAGGTAACATTCTGACCACAATTTTCTCTGAGCAGAGTTCACTGTCCTGGAAGTCACTCCCTGCCAAGCCTTATCTATAAGGCTAATGCAATTGAAGATAATGAAGTGATCCTTCCAGAACTCTCTTAGGGTCAATTCAGTGTCTGGGGTCACTTCCATGCACCTTTGAAAGCGTGCTTTGGTGTACAGTTTCTTGAAGCTTGAAATGATCTGTTGGTCCATGGGCTGGATGAGAGGAGTGGTATTATGGGGCAAGAACTTCACTGTGATGAATTTAAACTCATCTAACAATTGGTCTTCCAAGCCCGGACGATGAGCAGGAGCATTTTCCATTACCAGGAGGCACTTAATTGGCAAGTTATTTTCCAGGAGGTATTTCTTCACCATAAGGCTAAACACTTCATTGACTCACTCAATGAAAGTTTGCCTTGTGACCCATGCCTTTTTATTAGCCTTTCACATCACAGGCAATTTATTCTTTACAACATTGTTTTTCTTGAATACCCAGGAAGTTCCAGAGTGATACACCAGTAAGGGCTTCACTTTGAAATCCCCACTGGCGTTCCCACGAAACAAGAGAGTTAGCCTATCCTTTATAGGCTTGTGTCCTGGCAGTGCACTTTCCTCCTGCATGATGTAGGTCCTCTTTGGCATTTCTTTTCCAAAAGAGGCCTGTTTCGTTACAACTGAAGATTTGTTGGGGGAGGAATCCTTCAGCCTCTACATACTCCTTGAATTCCTCAACGAATTCTTCGGCAGCATGTTTGCTGGAACTCACAGCATCCCAGTGCCTTACAACACTATGACTGCATATTCGCTTTTTGAATTTTTCGAACCAGCCTCTGCTAGCCTTAAATTCACAAACAGCAGCACTTGTTGCAGGTATTTTCTTAGTGATAGCAGCATGCAACACCCTTCCATTATCGCCTCTGGCACACTATCTCCCACTAACTCTTTTTGTTGGTCTACACCAACAACTTCTCAACATCCTCAACTAGTTGCAATCTCTGTTTCATTAATGAAGTTACCCCCTTTTGCAACATCAGCTTCCTTGATTTCTTTTTTCTTCACTAGGATGGAACTGATTGTTGATATGGACTTGCAGCACATTCTAGTGAGATCAGCCACGCGTACACCACTTTCGTACTTTGCTATGAATTCCTTCTTAAATTCTATCATGTTTCTCGCCTTTTTTACTGAAGGGATGGCACTCGGAATTTTCTTTGGCTTCATGATGGCTTATTTAGCTGTTGCACTCCAAGAAAAAGCACAACAAAAAACAACGAACATGTGGGGTGATGCGGAAAAACGCGTGAGATGATGCTCATTCAGCGAGAAACAAAGGGAGACTCGGTTACGAGAGTGCATGGGATGCTTTGTTTGTGCTCGGTACAGGGCCTAGTCGCGCGGTGGGCCACAGGAACGAGCATTACCAGGTGTACAATCTCCGAGTGGATATACAAAACCTGAGTCAAAATTTCGACAAAAAAGTCGACAAAATCCGAAACGTACGAAATCCAAGGCATACGAAATCCGAGGCTTGACTACATAAGCAACATATACATATAACAACATACATAAGAAATATGCATATTTTCAGAAATTTCAACAGAAAAGACAAAAATTAAACCACCAGATATCATAAAGCAAATGAAATTGTGACAATGTGTACTGCAATGCACGAATTAACTACAGAATTGTATTTTACTCCATTAGTTTTAAACTGACATGGCATTGTTTCCTTACAATCAAAGACATAATTTCTCATGTCCTTACCTCTCTAAAGTTAGGCCACCAACGAGAGATGTAGTTCACATATGCATCACGATATTGCTTGTTCATGAAGACGTATATGAATATGTTAATGCAATACTGAGCCCAGTATACGGGGTGCAACAATAACAGGAGTGTCAAATTATGAAACTGCAAAAGAAAGAGTAGAAAGCTTTAATTTTCAGTCATCAAAACAGCTGATTACAAGGCATACGTAGGTGCATGATCTAAAGTGTTGCTCATCTAAAAGTGATTATAAAATTCAAAATGAATATGTGACCTAAGATACATGTCGACAGATAGGATAAATGAATTGTGGCCAGAAACATCAGCACTGTTTACCAACAGACTTAACCATTCTTTTCATATGTCATTTTATCTTCACATTAAGCAAAAAGCACTTGATTTCTTTGTGTAGAGCCTTCGTGATTATTAAAAAACTTGACTAACTATAAAGATGGTGTATATTTATTTGCTAGAATATAAAATAAAAAGTAAAATACCACACACTAACCTGTTAGTTCTAATTATAGAACAACTTGCCAAATGTACTATATAAAAATATCATTAGTTGCATGATAATTAATTTCATACTTCAATTATTTAAGAAAAACACGACAATAATACAATAAGGTATCAAGAATTAACAAATGCAAATATCAAAGATTGGAAAAACCACTGAAAAGTAAAAGACTGGAATTCCCCCTTTCCCTTAATTCCTTGCCTATAAAAGCAGTATATTTCTGGGAGGAAAACAAATTACAGCTCAATGCTGTTTAAACGCAATAAAGTAATGAAAGGAATGTGTACCAATGTCATAAAAGTAAAAAAATTTAAAAGGATTTTCTTAGCATTATTTAACCTACAGTTGGGTTTCAAAGGACGGCATAGGTATAATCAAATACCGTACTACAACTCCTAAATAAGCAGCTTTTTATAATGTAGCATATGCACAATATACAGATCTGAAATACAATAATGTACATTACATAACTTAAAAATGTGTATTTTTGTCCAATTACAGTGTTCTAACATTACAAGAAAATAAAAGTACTTACTTTACTGTCAAAATAATGTGCTAAGGAAACAGGTGTACAGCATATAATAAATGCAAGAAAGATACCACCAATAGTCCTTGCTACACGAATGTCACGTTTTCTCAGCCCATCAGCCGGACCTGTTCGTCTGTAAGTAATGAGATTGTTTACAAACGTAGCTGCTTTTGAATGAAACTGTCACATGAGCAAAAAACTATAATTATATATGATATTTTGGCAAACTGGGTATTTTGGTCTCCTCTGGGTTAAGTATTCTGGAGGCCAAACCTCCTGACAAACAATACTTAAACTCAAACATTTTAAGAGTCATCAGCATGAAGGTCTTCCTACAAAGACCCAGTCATTATAGTAGGTGACATGAGATGAGCACCATCACCAACTGGAAAGTGGTTTCAGAACTAGTGTGACTGACACAGGGTTATTCTTTATTTATAGGCCATTTCAAGAGTAGTGATCTACTCTTCCTCTTTACCAAAATGGAGGCTATTTAAGCAAGTGTTTAGTTACTTTAAGTCCCTCCATAGTTATTCACTGGCCTTTACATATAAGTGAGGCAAGCTT
>NC_089743.1:34691197-34751197 GCF_040412425.1 Macrobrachium rosenbergii | reverse complement strand
TACAATATCACTTGAATCACATGCATCTACTTCCAAGTGAACGCATCACTCAGAAGCCTGAACATTTGGTGCAAATTTCTTCACCTTCAACATTTTAACCATAGCAAATGAGCAATCAAGAACATCCTGTACGTCTGTCCTTGTCATTATCACAGGAATGCATATTTTTAGACAGTTTCAGCCATTTTAATAAACAGCATTCGTTACAATTCTTAAAAGTCATAGGTAAGAATTCTAATAATTTCAGAAAATAAAGTGTGACGCTAAAGATCCTTTAGCTATGAAGACTTACACCAGCAAGCACAATAAAATAGGTCCAGGCTTAAAGTCCATTAATCAATTAATATAAACTGAGAGACAAATTCAGTTATAAGGCAGCTGGTCATATAAAGATAAGAAACATTGAGAGAAATAATTCCAATTCAAGAAAAAGGATACCTGGATGAGTAGTTGAGAGAAAATTCGGTCAATTCTTTGGTTCTTTTGTGTACAGAAAGTCACTGAATGGGTAATGGAGATATAGAAAATATTGGAATTTGTTTAGATTACGCTTTCTCCAACACGGCTTAATACAACATTCACAAAAATTAATACATAGCACATCTTTGCACGCAACTTATTGCAAATACTGTGCAATAAATTCTTCACCCTCCTGCAAAATTCATACACGATATGGTATTTGGCAGACTATTTCAAACAGGTTATACTTATTCAATAGGCAATGACAGACATATCTTGGGTCAATAAGTAACATTTTTAGTGCATCTATAGCCACTTTTTAGGATTAGAGCATGACGATACATTATCCTATTCTAATTTTCAACTTCAATATATTATTCCACATCAATTTCATTATAATAAAAATAAACAATGCAAATCACATAAAAGGTTTAATGCAAACCAGAAAATAAGTGTGCATGAAGCTTGGACTAAAAGTGGCTAAAGTTTGAAATGTATACACGCAAAGAAATGTTTGATACAAAGGGAAACTGAAGATTATCCACTAACTTTCCAAGTGTAAAAATATGCCAAATGCTAAGAAATTGTAAATTATAAGCAAATTAGAGTCAGTTTCAAAACTGGCAATGTATGTCATTTCTTGCAGGTCTCTCTCACGTTCACTATACAGCACTGTACTTTTATTTGAACTGAACATTATAAAAAAAAAACTTCATATAAAGTGTTTCTCACTTGCTCTATTTGTCTTCAAAGCATACCTTATAAAAAATGTAGGAGTAAGAGGCGATGATAACAGCACATGGGAGGAGAAATCCCAGAGCCAAGAACAGTTTCCTTGGACCACTCCCACCTCTTTCCTTGGAGTCTCCGAAGTCACATTCTTTCGTCTTGTTGTTATAAGTGAATTCTCCATATACCTGTAAGACACTTATTCAAGAATAAAACTGTCAAGTGATTTTACAATTCTATGGTCAAATTGACTAACTGAATAATGTTTGGTCTAAATAACCACTTATGTGATTCTGACAGAAAAACACAGAAATGCCTGCTTTCTGTGACCTAATGAAACAAAGCTTGGTCATTCCTTTGCGTTATCACATTGTGGTCTTTCATCTAATCTTTCTCTTAGTAATGCATTCCTTTGAGATTCTAGGAAGAGATCCCAAAACTTTTCCATGGCAAATCACGCCCTTTATGCTTATGGTCATAGCCAAATTTTTCTGTCAATGCTTGCTGTAAAAGTATTTTTCATAATGAAGTGCTGGATATGGTGTCATTTTGAAGCTGAATACTTATACTGTATTTTAACATGTTCAGAAAAGGTAAGTAGCAAAAACTTTAGATACAGAGCACGGGAAGAGAACAGTCAAAGACTCAGGCCTGAACCTTGCATGTACTGCATTTTCAAGAGATCTTAAAGTTGAAGTACCAATATCTTGCAAGAACAAAACCCTTTAGCAGGTTGTGAAGTCATCACAGTATGGTTACTGAACAAAAATTTCTATCCTTATTCCTTACCCTTGAGATTCAGTCATATGTAAAAACAATTACTGGATAACTTCAACACTTCCTTTTGGCTTTTTTGTTTTTGCTATTTACTTTTTCTGAACATAATAAAATACAGTATAAATTTTCAGCTTCAAAATGACACCTATCCAGCACTACATTATGAAAAATAATTTTACAGCAAGCATTGACAGACAAATTTGGCTATGCCCACAAGCATAAAGTGTGTGATTTGCCATGAACAAGTTTTGGGATCTCCTCCTAGAATCTCAAAGGATTAAGAATTGTAGGTGTAATTTTAAGTATAAGATATTAAATACACCACACTTACCAAAAAACAGATTTAAATTTAATATATATACATAATACTTCTTGGGAAAGAGAAAACAATGCTTATATCATGTAGGATATAGGCCTTTCAGCAATGCCTCCTCCATAGGAGTTGAACATACTCACCCTTAGCAATGGGATGAGCATTACTGCAGCTGATACAACCCAGATCATGACAATGATAGCAACGGTTTTTGGGACCGTGAAGATCTTTCGGTGTTTGTCTGGAGCAGCTATCAGGAGACATCTAGAGGCAGAGAACCACACACAAGGAAAGAATTAAGATTACATTTATTTGGCTTAGCCACGGATTACTAATTACTAACACTGCTAGGACTAACTCTTTATTAACTGAGCTGGTCTCTTGGATACAAGCAACACAAGGGAAAAGAGTTCTCTATATTAATAATGTTCCTGGAAAAGTTTTCATGCTAATCTAGACATATTCCTCTGAAGTGATACAGAATAATATGACTGTTTCATGTACATTACCCATTATATATATATATATATATATATATATATATATATATATATATATATATATATATATATATATATATATATATTATATACATATATATATATATATATATATATATATATATATATATATATATATATATATATATATACATATACATATATACTGTATATATAATCTCTCAGTTATCCGGATCTTCCTTATCTGACATCAATATTCTCTGACACACCTGGACCAGGGCCCAAGGACCAAAGATATAAAATATACAAATTTCCAAAATTTTAAAACACGGATCTCCGATGGTGGCAATGCTGCGTGGCCTAAGGAAATGTTAACACTGCTTACACTCATGAAGACACTGAGAGAGGGTTTGGGGAGTGGGGGAGGCCCAGAGAAATTTCCATGGTGGGGGGTGCAGATGGCTGGGAGCCATGGGAAAGGAGGGGCCAGTAAGGCTGTGTAGAGGAACTCACTCAGAGAAGGGTTTTTTTGGAAGTAGGAAAGCAGTTTCCCTGGCTGGGAGGGGGTGGAAATGCATTGTGGAATGGGTGGAAAGGGGGGTGGGAAGGCGCCTGACTTTGCTTGAGTTTTTTGTTTAATAATATAAGTTTATGCTTTCTCCACATTTTAATAAAAATATGTAAAGTATTGTACCAATATATACAAGCTCGTCACTTCTAGGACGCCATGTTTGTTTACATTTAGGGCAAGGTGCACAGCACTCCAGACGGCCTCGGGGCGTAACTATCAGCTTGGTGGGATGGCAAAGCCTATAAATACGTTTTTTGGTGATGGTAAGGCTTTGACAAAGTTGATAAGCAGGTACCCTCCAGAAAGGCTGTGTTCTGTCCAGCTCATCAAGATGGAAGTCTCCTGAATTCCACCATCTGGCTCTGCCTTCGCTGCAGGCTTAATTATTATTTCCAATTCGAGAATTTCTCAGGCTTAATTATTATTTCCAATTCGAGACCAGAAAAATGCTTACTCAAAGCAACAAAAAGAACAGAAAAGCAAAGGTACGTCAGCATTCGTAGTGTGCCCATGTACTTGTGATTGTTTATATTGTACATAATGTATTTTTTTCAATTACCACTGTTACATGGGTTTATTTATGTATGATCATAATTTCAGTCAACATTCAATGTATACATAAGTAATAAATTTATTGGCCCAGTCAATACTCTACAGATTGAGGTCTGTCCATTCTATTTCACAATCTCCATGTAGCCTTCACGTGTGTATTTCAACAGGCATATCTAAGATGGTTCATAGTATGTACTACATATTACATTATGTACATGTTGTCATCAGTGTCTGTGTTACAGTATATAATACCACAGTGCATCTGCCTTGCATCAGAGCTTTATTGTTGAAATATTTATATGTACTTGGATAGTTATTGTATTATTTTCTATATAATTGCAAATGATTGTGATTGTGAAAAAATGGCAAAAGAATAACTATCGTACATAATTATATTAGACAACGTTGGAAATGGTGTAAACAATAGTGTACGATGTTTACATTATTGTTGTATATATATAAACGATTTTAATGAAATATTGAAGTTTTTAATAATAGTTGAAAAACCAAGAATACTGACTTTATCTCAGAAAGTAATGGTATAAAATAAATTGCATTTAAGTAAAAGTTGAAGGTTTGACTCATTTCTGTAGCCATAATTTTGACAGGTGTAAGCTGTCAGCTGAGGAGGTTGACTGCCATAACATGATGTCATATGAACTGCCTATGTAGATGTTTAAATAAATGTCATTGATATTGCACGCATGCATATTTTCATTAATATTGCAGTGTGTGTGTGTTGCAAGAGCAACAGTATTTTGGCTGTGAATACTCTTTAGACCAGGAAAATGCATTATGAGTGATGGTGAGGCTGTCAGACTAGCACTGTCATGCATTCAAATAGTGTCTGTTCCACACTTAAGTATAGTAAAGTAATGTATGTCTGTCTTTTCAACCCATCATAACATAAAAAATATGTATATCTAATCAAATCTGCTGTCTACGATGCTCTAAGCAGAGCCTGTATATATTGGCTTTGCACTAAGCTAATAGTTATGCCCCGTGGCCGTTTGAAGCGCTGTGCACCTTGCCCTAAATGTAAACAAACAAGGCGTCCTGTTATAATCCACTGACTTATATATATATATATATAGATTCTAATTGTACTTGTAATGAAATATATAAACCACAAAGCAAAAAAAAAAATATATATATTATATATATATATATATATATATATATATATATATATATATATATATATATATATATATATATAGAGAGAGAGAGAGAGAGAGAGAGAGAGAGAGAGAGAGAGAGAGAGAGAGAGAGAGCAACAACTGATGTATCACAATAAAGCCTATAATGCACACACTCCTTCCCTTTTTTTATGTTATGTTTTTCTCATTTATATCTTTACTGTACTTTCTCATTTTTTTATTTTTACACCCCAAAAGATAAATGCAATTGTGTGTAGGATAAATATTATGCACACACTCCTTTGCTTTAGTGGATGGCATCAGGCAAGTTATAAACAGCAGTGTTGTCAACATTTACAAAGTCGTATTTTAAATATTTTTAATTTGAAATGAAATATAAACAGTGATGAAACACTCTCTTGTGTACTGTTATGATATGCGTGATAATCAAACTTGGTAAGCTAAACTTGTAATGAAATGCTGTACAGTAATCAAGCAAAGTAAAAAAGAAAAATGGCAGCATGAGATACTGCGCTAAGAAACACACACACGAACGCACAAAGTGAAAGAGGTAGTACTATACCGTAGAGACGGTGATCTCAACATTGACGAAATGCCACATGTAGATGTAACACACACACACACACACACACACATACAAGTAAAGCTTCCAAGATATTATGATGTGAAGTACTAAATCATTAATTCCAATAAAACAGAAAATGATCAACTACTTTTATTTTACTGAAAAGAAAACTATTCCGCCGGCTTTGTTTGTCCGTCCGCACTTTTTTCTGTCCGCCTCAGATCTTAAAACTTACCGAGACTAGAGGGCTGCAAATTGTTATGTTGATCATCCACCCTCCAATCATCAAACATACCAATTTGAATCACCCTAGCCTCAGTAGTTTTTATTTTATTGAAGGTTAAAGTTAGCCATAATTGTGCTTCTGGCAACTATAAAGGATAAGGTTGCCTCCTCGAGCTCAGAAAAATACAGAACATACAGTAGTTGTATAATGAGGAAAAGTTATGGCAAGCGGAGCGAGCCCTTTCAGCTGGGGCATTAGGGTGAGGAAGACATGTTTCATATTTGATGAGGACTAGAAGATCACTTCTCAAGTTGTCAGTTGTTAGTGAAGTGACAAGTCTATAGAAATTCAAAATTAAATGACATGTTGTGACATAGACAATGAAAAAAATATATACGTATAACATCAAGTTTATTTTATTCCTTCAGAAGTATATGAAATAGGATGTAGGATTTATTTCCACTGCTAAACTAAAATAGCCATTGGAAAGTAACATCATACAAATTTTCAGTGAATCAGGGAAACAGACTATGGATATCAGTCATTCCCAGCCGGGGGCGGGGGTGGAGTAATGGGGTAGGGGGTTGCCAGACAGACCTCTCTTCGCTCACTCGCTCATGAGTCGTGTTATGCCGCATACTGTGCACGTATCGAAGGCAACCTTTGACAAAGGCATGATTTTGCAGCCTGGCAAGATTGAATGAAAAATACGCTCATTTTAAAATAATGAAGTTCAGACAGTCAAATACAAAACAAATGGCGTTTTGCATTGGTTCAATACAGAATGCAACAGCTCACTCTCCAATACAGAACGAATCTGTATTTTACAGAACGGCCTGTGGTTAAAATTTCATGGGCTGCGGCTCATACAGCATTATACTGAGACCACCGAAAGACAGATCTATTTTCGGTGGCCTTGAATATAGCAAAATCCATGGCCCTTTGCAGCTAAGCCCTGCCCACTGCACATTAGTGATTGGCTAGCTCTCGAAAGGGGGAATGACATCACACTATAGCAAAGTCCACCGTACTTTGCAGCTAAGCCCCGCCCACTGATTACGTCACGACCATTCCTTGAAGCTGATTGGTTGGCAATGGTTTTTATCTTCATTTATTTTGCAATGGTTGTTTTACCGAACTAAAATACGTTCTGCTTATTATAAAAAAGAAACGTTATATTATCCCCTGAAATAAAATCATGATACACATCTCCCTAAAAATGGTAAAAAAAAAAAAAAAAAAAAAAAACAGGAAAATATGAATGAAGTCAGGAGTGTTCTGCGATGCTGCAATGTTGTGTTTCGTAAATGAGGTTCACCTGAATACGGAGGTGACACAGGGAATGTCTGCGTTCGAATCTGTGCACTTGAATCACTGGTCAATGATGATTACTGTCTGATATTGTCAAGCGTGTTCACCATTCTAAATTTAACTCAAAGATTTTCTCAGAGCTATGCAGACTGGTATTTCATATTGATTTCAGGAAATTTTACTACATTTTAATAGTTATAATATCGATTTCATTGCAATCGTTTACACATTAGGAGTTATGACAAGCAGTGACTGCACTCTACAAAACCAGAATATACCCATGTTTAACGTAAAGTTACAGTATGATAAGCTATACGAGTCATATTGGATGTAATTTGCTGAGAATTTTCTTAAGGACATTATCTCCTTTCGAAATAACAGGACCATAAAAAATGACTTAGACCTATAATGTCCTATGAATTTATAACGTTTGGATTATAGGCCTATCTTATATTCAGCCGTTTTATTGTAGTTAGTTGCTGCTGTTATGGTGCTTGTAGTGTCTTCGAAAAATTTTCATATGGTAACCTAACATTGCAGAATAAACATAGACCTAGTCATAAAATACTGGTGTAAAGAAGTATCTGCCTATTCTCGTTAATTGAAATTTAGTAATTTGTTTTAATTAAAAGTAATCGAGATCTTTATGAATATAGTCTACGCTAGAATATTCTCCTAACAACAGAGAGAGGGAGAGAGAAAATTTACTGACTCTCATGATCCTTTTGTCCAACAGGGTAATCTACACCAATGCCCCCAAAAGCCTTATATTTACTCATCACAGTAATATAATTTGTTATCCTTTTTGTAAATATATTTTCAGTATAGTTCATTGAAAACAGTTTGATAGTTGTGTGTAAGGCTGAGACAGTCCTGTGATTGAACTGTGCGTGCCGTCGCCTACATGCCCACAAGTTTTACTTTTATTCTCTGTGGTATAAGTGGCGTTACAATTACTTTGGCCATCCAAGCATGTATGTGTATGTGCATTTGCTTACAAGTGTACATTCCACTTTATGCATATACATTGTATATCGTGGAGTTGAAACTATTATATTAATTAAAAGCTACTCTATTTCCAACAGATAAGGGTAGAAAACTATTTGCGATAAGATTTTGACGTATTGACCCATGCCCTGTCATTGTCTCAAAATATAAGAATTTGATGTGTAGGGCTATGCCCTGTCGTTGCCTCAGAATGTAAGAAACTGACGTGTAGGTCTATGCTCTGTCATTACCTCACAATATAAGAAATTGACGTGTAGGCCCATGCCCTGTCAATGTCTCAAAATATAAGAATTTGATGTGTAGGTCTATGCCCTGTCATTGCCTCAGAATATAAGAAATTGACCTGTAGGCTCATGTCCTGTCACTGTCTCAGAATATAAGAAATTGACGTGTATGTTCATGTCCTGTCAATGTCTCAGAATATAAGAAATTGATGCATAGGCCCATGCCCTATCAATGTCTCAAAATATAAGAATTTGATGTGTAGGTCTATGCCCTGTCATTGCCTCAGAATATAAGAAACTGACGTGTAGGTCCATGCCCTGTCATTGTCTCAGAATATAAGAAATTGACATGTAGACCCATGCCCTGTCAATGTCTCAAAATATAAGAAATTGACATGTAGGCCCATGCCCCGTCAATGTCTCAAAATATAAGAATTTGATGTGTGCGTCTATGCCCTGTCATTGCCTCAGAAAATATAAGCAATTGACGTGTAGGCTCATGTCCTGTCATTGCCGCAGAATATATGAAATTGACGTGTAGGCCTATGCCCTGTCATTGTCTCAGAATATAAGAAATTGACGTGTAGGCCCATGCCCTGTCAATGTCTCAAAATATAAGAATTTGATGTGTATGTCTATGCCCTGTCACTGCCTCAGAATAAAAGAAATTGACGTGTATGCTCATATCCTGTCATTGTCTCAGAATACAAGAAATTGGCGTGTAGGCCCATGCCCTGTCAATGTCTCAAAATATAAGAATTTGATATATAGGTCTATGCCCTGTCATTGCCTTAGAATTTAAGAACTTGACGTATAGGCCCACGCCATGTCATTGTCTCAGAATATATATTTTGAGACATTGACAGGGCATGGGTCTATGCGTCATTTTCTTATTGCAAATAGTTTACCATCCATATCTGTTGTAAACAGAGTAGCTTTTAATTAATATAGTAGCTCTGACCACACGTTATATATTAAATGTGTATGCATACGTTGAGATGTACACGTAAAAGCATGTGCATATACACATACATGTGTACTTGTGTCAATGGCTGTAGTAAATGTAAAGCCACTTATACTACAGAGAATAAAAGTAAAACTTGTGGGCATGCAGCCAATGGCACACAGACCAATCACAGGGCTGTCTCAGCTTTACACACAACTATCAAACTGCTCGCAATGAATTATACTTAAAATATATTTACAAAAGGAATAACAAATTATATTACTGTGATGAGTAAATATAAGGCTGCTGTAGCATTTCTATAAAAATGAAGGCTATGGTAGGAAGGCATCATAAGATACTTAACGAAATAAAAAAAAAAATAGATGATCGCTGAACAAGTTATGTAGGCTATGAGATGATCCAAACCAGTCTGCGAGTAGCCCATCATTCATTTGCTTTCGGGGGCATTGGTGTAGTTTACCCTGTTGGACAAAAGGATCATGAGAGTCAGTAAATTTTCTCTCTCCCTCTCTCTGTTGTTAGGAGAATATTCTAGCGTAGACTATATTCATAAAGATCTTGATTACTTTTAATTACAACAAATAACTAAATTTCAATTAACAAGAATAGGCAGATAATTCTTTACACTAGTATTTTTTGAATAGGTCTATGTTTATTCTGCAATGTTAGGTTATCATATGAAAATTTTTTTGAAGACACTACAAACACCATAACAGCAGCAGCAAAAACAAGAATAACCACAACAAGAACCACAAAAAACGGCTGAATAAAAGATAGGCGTATAATCCAAACGCTATAAGCTGCGTAAACTGACAAAAAGACATAGGACATTATAGGTCTATGTCATTTTTTATGATCCTGTTATTTCGAAAGGAGAAAATGTCCTTAAGAAAATTCTCAGCAAATTATATCCAATATGACTTGTTTAGCCCATCATAGTGTAACTTTAAGTTAAACACAGACATATTCTTGTTTAGTAGAGTGCAGTCACTGTTTGTCATCCCACCGAATGTGTAAACAATTGCAATGAAATCGATTTTATGTCTATTAAAATGTAGTAAAACTTCCTAAAATCAATATGAAATACCAATCTGCATATCTCTGAGAAAGTCTTTGCGTTTAAGTTTAAAATGGCGAACACGCTTGACAATATCAGACGGTAATTATCATTGTCCTGTGATTCAAATGCACCGATTCGAACGCAAGACATTCCGTGTCAAGGTCTAGAGAGAGTATAGACCTTGCCCTGTGTCACCTCCGTATTCAGGTGAACCTCATTCACGAAACACAACATTGCAGCATCGTGGAACACTCCTGGCTTCATTCATATTTTCCTATTTTTTTTTACCATTTTTAGGGAGATGCGTATTATGATTTTATTTCTGGGGATAATACAACGTTTCCTTTTGATAATCAGCAGAACGTTATTTTATTTCGGTAAAACAACCACTGCAAAATTAATGTGGATGAAAAGAACCACAGATTAAACAACTTTTCGAAACCATTGCCAACCAATCAACTTCAAAGGATGGTTGTGACATAAGAAGTGGGCGGGGCTTAGCTGCAAAGAGTAGCAGATTTTGCTATATATGATGTACAGAAAACTCGATTGCGCTAAAGACACTTCAGTGCATTTTTTATTTGTATTTGTTTAGTAGTGTTCTTAAAATGGGTTTGCTTCAGACATTCATCACAAGAGAAATGCCATATGTACTGAAAATGTAAACTTTAGGTGTTTTACACAAACATTTCCATGATAGGGCAAAATGAGTAAAACAAATGAAACATGCTGTATATATACAGTATGTGTATCATTTGATCTCATGTATCATGCGACTCTTAAAATTTCATCCCTTAAACATGATTTCATTGTATATCTTGTGTATCATGTGAGTTGCATTTTCGATAACCCAAATAACATTAGGCTAAACACTTTTCCTCAGTATTCCCACCTTGTTAAATAAATTACAGTAATGAAAAATAACCTTTATTTACTGAATGAATTTCATTTTCGGTAGATTATATTGTAAGAGGCTATGCTCGTGGAGCGAATTTAATTTTTGGTAGATCATATTGCACTGGGCTATGCTTGTAGAACGAATTTCATTTTCAGTAGACTTTACTAGGCTATGCTTTCAAACAAGATTACCACTGTTTATGTAACAGTCATATCTATCTCTTATAATTAACAACCACTTACTATATTGCATGATCAATATAGTAATATGCATGCTAATTTACCTTTGTATACTCGTTTTACATTTATGTAAAATAAAAAACTTATTCCAGTAATAATCTGTTTCTTTTAGCAACTAAAAAATTATTCACCTAATTATTTTGGTAGTAGGCCTCCATCAGCTAATTCTGAGAATGTAAACATCAGCTTAGCCTACTTAAATGCACATGGCAGATGATCAGTTATTTTTTATGTTACGGTGATAACATAACATGATAATAATACAGTATAAATGGATTCGGTAACGTGTCATAAAAAAAATACTGGATCTGGTTTTTTTTCGCGACAATCCTTCACAAAGTTCAGGATTAGCAAGAAGTAGGAAGCAGGCGGCCGAGACTGTGGTTTCCCTTTCTGTGAAAATACAGAAGGAAAATTCTTGACATCTAGATTGCTTACATAGACAATATCACGAATACTAATGAAACTCTTCTTTTGATAAATAAAGACTGATTTTGAACAAAGTAACCAGTGTAAAGAATTTGAGTTGCAATACGAGGTAACGAGAGACCATGTAAGGGTGCGCTCCCTGTCTTTTTCTGGGGCACCAAGAGAAGCAAACCACAGATAAAAGTCTCGTACCCATCTCTCTTTCATCAGCCAAAAGTCGACATTGTCTATAGAGTCCGTATAGTGTTCTTATGTAATCCCTGTGTATTTTCACCATCCGTGGTTTGGCTTATTCAAAGTTCATCTAAAGTATTGTTTGATTATTCAGATGTAAGATTAGTGTGAGATTGTGGCCTTTTCAGGTTGATATTGTGAGTTTTTCTCGGGTTAAGTGAAATTTTCTTTTGTTGGATTTGTGCACTTTGTTTTAGACCTCGTGGTCCATTATTTTAGTAGTTGTTTAAAACCTTTCATGAACATAATTATTTCCTTTTGATTTGATGTGTTTGTTAAATTTAGAGTATTTAATTTTGTAATAAAACTAAAAAAAATGAAACCCAATCGAATCTTGCTAGACCTTCTTTAACAATCTGATGTTTGTTGGTTTTGCCCTTCAGGCCAGACTATCATAAGTCCAACACCATCTTGTGACTCAGCACTAGCGCGTCGGAGGTTAAAATCCCGACATATGGTATCAGTTTCATTACCACTATCAGCTGTAATACCTAAATGACTTACACAAATGGATACTATAACACCCAGCCTACCCCAATGGTTCACACATACACATTTTGTATCTCGTGTACGATAATACAATATGGTAGCAATTGATAGGGAAGTTGCTGCATAAAAATACATTATTGGTGATAAAACCATGGTAGGCTGTGGGTAAACACAGGTAGTCTACCTACCCCCGAACTGTGCCATTTATGATATGAGAGAGAAAAAGAAGACGTTGCGTTTATGTAGCATAGTTTGTTACAAATATGAGGGAAAAGGTAGATAATTGCCTTTTGCATGAATTTTAAATTTAAACTATGATGGTTGTTGCTTATAAGCATATATAGTGTTGACAGTTATGTGGTATTGAGAAGGTAAGGTGAGTAAGGGTATGGAGTTGCCCTTGAGCACTAGTAGATTTTTTTTTACTTGCCCTTATCTAGATTGATTTCGCCCTTATCTGAGATTACTTCATATATATATATATATATATATATATATATATATATATATATATATATATATATATAGGGTAGGTTGGAGCACATGCCTTACAAGAACAAGTTTATTGTTTCACATCACATGATGCATCCTCAAGGCTTTTTTTACAGACAATAAATACTTAAAATGTCACTTCCACAATGGAAAATCTTTAAAAATTTTTAAAAATTAGACAAAAAAATTAAAACAAGAACTTGAAAGGTTCACCTACCAAGGCAAGAGCTAAAAAAGTGACTAGAAAGACTTGGAAATAAACAAACGAAAGAAACCTGCAGTATCCAAATAACTTGTTCAAACAGAGATTCTTCAACCTGAGATGTTTGTCGGGTCTGTTTATGATTATATATATATATATATATATATATATATATATATATATATATATATATATATATATATATATATATATATATATATATTGTCATGTTTGGTAGTTATTTTATTAAAACAATCATCTCAGGGTTGTTTTGCCTGTTTCTCCGTCTTTCTGCTTGTTTTCATCAGGTTGGTGAGGTAACGTCGGCCTCGTTGAAAAGAGCAGTGTTAGTCAGGTTTTGGAAAGTAGATCGGCAGGTTCTCGACAATGGTTTGTCGAGAACACAGCAACAGCAGTTTCTGAGGATCACCTTGTTGATGGTGATGATAGCAGCAGCAGCTTTGGAAGGATCACCAGGGTGTTGCTGATGACGACAACGAGTTTTTGAGTGTCACCTTATTGATGGACTGCATACGGCAGGTATTCGTTACCAAGGGAGCACGTAAATTCAAGTTCTCGAGGAGGAGGTCGTGATCGGAGTATGGTCACCATTACTGAAGAGGTTTTCTTCAGGACAGCGATTTAGCTGTTTTGTCGATGCGGTGGTGATCGTTCGGTGGTGGTTCGGCGGTAGTTCGGCGGCATTCGATGGTCGTCCTCGAGGTTCTTTTTTGATGGTGGCGCTCATTGTAAAACTCCATTTATTTATGGTTTATCATTACTGCATTTCGTTGTCATGTACAGTGTTTTTTACTATTGCTGATGGTTGAGCAAACGGCTTTTTTGGTGTTTTATAATCTTTACTGTTGGTTGAGCAAAAGGCTCTTGTGGATTGTCACGTTATCGTTATTAAGCAATATGAAATTCTGGTTTATGATTATTGTTATGAGAGTGGGTGTAGTTCTGGTTATGTTTTATTGAATTGCTACTGAATTATTATTTAACTACGCTGCTGTTAGTAATTTTTTATTTACTAATGACATTAATCTATGAATTGCCACTGAATTATTATTTAACTATGCTGCTGTTAGTAATTTTTTATTTACTAATGACATTAATCTATGGTGTTTCGCTGTATGGTGTTTCGCTGCGCTTCCAAGAACCTGAACTCATTTGTATATAATGTAACATATAATGTAAATAAATTAGTTAAGGCACTGAGGTATTTTCTTTGGTTCCTTCCCCTTTTGGTTGTTGCAGTACTTCAGACCATTCTAGTCCCCATACTGGTTTTTTTTCCTTTTTGAATCTGAATGCCCCACAGAAAAGGGGTTCATTATTTATATATATATATACATATATATATATATTTATGAAATATTATATATATATATATATATATATATATATATACGTATGAAATATCAAATGTCACTAACAAATACCTGCAAATTATTTTTATGTGATATATATATATGTATATATATATATATATATATATATATATATATATATATATATATATATATATATATATACAGTGGTACCTCTGTTAAAGAACAGTCCTGCTCATGAACAAATTGGGTTACGAACCAGATGTTCGAAAATTTTTTGTTCCAGTTTGCAAACCGTGCTTCTGGCCGTGAACACAAACATCCCCCAAAAGGGTCCATTGGAAATGCCCCAATTTTTTAGTGGAGGATGGAGCATCATCATAAGTATATCGGTCGATGAAATGCAGAGAGAGAGCAGAAAGACTTGCCCCGGTTAGGGTTTTACACCAATATATCGATTTGCTAAAGTCACATAATAGTTGTATTAAGAGTTGTATTGAGAATGATAATTTTAAGATGTTGTACTGAATCTAACCAAATAGTATGTAATTTTTGTCATTATCGTATTGCAAAATATGAACAGAGTGGTCATGGGCTATTTGCATTCTGGTTTTGTTTACATTCTTACAATCATCAAACAACTGACTGCGTTTTACAGACATCATCTACTGTTTAGCTCGTGAATGAAACTTAATTCAGAGAGACCTTTTTTTTTTTTTTTTTTTTTTAAATGATCAAATCTGGGTTTAAAAATTGCAACTACTCTTTATTTACAAATGCAGTAAATTAAATTGTGATTTTTGCAGTTTCAGGCGTTGCTTTTGGCTACAAATCGTTTTGGAGTCTGCTCATTATTCTGTCCTCACTTTTTCTGTCCACCCGCAGATCTTAAAAACTACTGAGGCTAGAGGGGAGGCTAGAGGGCTGTAAATTGGTATGTTCATCATTCACCCTCCAATCATCAAACATACCAAATAGCATCCCTCTAGCCCTACTAGGTTTTATTTTATTCAAGATTAAGGTTAACCATAATCGTCCTTCTAGCAACGATATAGGATGGGCCACCACCGGGTCTAGTTATTTTCATGGACCGCGGCTCATATAGCATTATACTGAGACTACTGAAAGAAAGATTTTTTTCTGTGGCCTTGATTATATGCTGTAGCGTCTGTACAAGAAACTCGAATGCGTCGAAGAAACTTTGGCCCATTTTTTTTTACTGTCATCCATGGAATTACATTAAAAATAAACAAGTTTTTAACAAGAGAACTGTAACGCAACTCTTAGGAAACGTGTGTTAGTTACGGTAACTAACGTCGGCAAACAGCTGTTTTTTTAATATAAACTGCAAAACAGTAAAAGCATTAGCATAATTTTTAAAGATAGAAGCAATGTAAATTAATAAAGAAACAGTAACGATAAAGCAAGGGATGCTGGTATGCGAGTGGTGTACCCACCAAGAGCACCTGATTTGAACAAACAGTTCGGCGCTCAATCTGGAGGCGAAAACCCTGAAATCAGTATTTCCATTTCGCACCAATATATCCATCCGTAAGTACGATATACTGTACTACGGTCCGTTATCTCTGTGTATATAATTAAGGTTATTTTAATTTGTCTATATTCTTTGTCCCACAAAAACATAAAAAAATTGAACAAAATCGTCGTTTCTGAGGTCTGAATGAATTATTTGTATTTAAATTATTTTAAATGGGAAAAAACTGATTCAGGTCGCGAACTTTTCGGGTCACGAACTGCGTCTTCGACTAAATTAAGTTCATGAACCGAGGTATAACTGTATAATATATATATATATATATATATATATATATATATATATATATATATATATATATATATATATATATATATATATATATATATATAATATATACATACATATATATATACATATATATATATATATATATATATATATATATATATATATATATATATATATATATATATATATATATATAAATAATTTTAAAGCTGGGGTCTTGCTAGATTAATGGAGTATACTAGGATGATGTGTAACTTACCTTAACAGACACCCAAGTCACCATACATGACTGTCTCACTAGTGGTTTATGACACCAAAGAAAATGATCTTGATTTGAACTTTGAAGACCACATAAGACTACGGTCCACGATAAAGCAAACAGTTTCTTTCTTTGAGTCTGACTAAAAGACAGGATTACTTCGTGATCTCCTATTTTTCCTGCTTACCCTTGGCAAATTAGTAAACTACCTAAAAGAAGAAGGGAGTGGGACTCGTTGCTCTGCTCTTGCCTTTGCTACTAAACTGGCGTCAGTTACCAAGCTGCCTCAAAGGAGAAAGAAGTGGGAGTCAATGATGCACTTCTTTACATCTATGTGTAATAGAAGCAAATTAATAAACTGCATCAAACAAAGAGACAAGATACTGAGTTGTCTATTTTCTGTAGCTTGATTCCTAATCACTTCTTTGCCAGTCAGTAGGAGGAACAGTAGTAAGCTATTTCAAAGAAAACAGAAGTGGGACTTTGTTCCTCGTTACCCAATATGAGCAAAAAAAAAAAAAAAAAAAGACCTTTTAAAGAAAAAGAAGGGGGACACAATGCTAAGAGAAAAGGAGGTGGCCTTAATGTTTCACTTCCTTACTTCAGAGCTCAGTGACAGGAAACCAGTAACTACAGTTTTAAAAAATTAAATTCATTTCGATGTTGACTACTTTGCTTTTTAAGGGGGTCAATGTAGCAAGTGATCTTAAAGAAAAACAAGTGAAAATTGCGCCGAAGTTCTTCGGCGCAATCGAGTTTTCTGTACAGTGTATAATGCTGTATGAGCCGTGGCCCATGAAGCTTTTAGCCACGGCCTGTTGGTGGCATATCCTATAGCAGTGCCAGAAGCACGATCATGGCTAGCTTTAACCTTAAATAAAATAAAAGCTATTGAGGCTAGAGGGCTGCAATTTGGTATGTTTGATGATTGGAGGTGTGGATGATGAACATACCAATTTACAGCTCTCTAGCCTCAGTAGTTTTTAAGATCTGAGGGCGGACGGAAAAAGTGCAGACAGTGCGGACGGACAAAGCCGTCACAATATTCTTTTACAGAAAACTAAAAGTGAACCTCAATGGTCTACCTCTTCACTCCAATACTTAGTTCTGGTAACTAGACAAGCTGCTTTAAAGAAAGAAGTAGCAGGACTTAATGTTCTTCTTTATAATTATTATTATTATTATTATTGTTATTATTATTATTCAGTAAATGAAACCTATTCATATGGAACAAGCCCACAGAGGCCACTAACTTGAAATTAAAGCTTCCAAAGAATATGGTGTTCATTAGGAAGAAGTCAGAGGAAGTAAAGGGAAATAAAAAGAAATAAATTAATAAATAGACAAATCGTTAAAAATGTATCAAAATGCAAGAACAGTATTATGGTAGTAACGCATTGCATTTTCGCTTGATCCTCTGAAGTTCCAATTGCACGACATCTGAGAAGGGGGGAGCACATTGGCATCTCTTAAGCAGGTATTGTCAATACAGCATGAAATTACTAATCAGTTGGACTTTGATGTTGTATTAGCGAATTCACTTCTAACAAAGCTCTAGGGCTCCGTTGTAAATCTGCTGCGTTGTTTTTGTTTTAGCTTTATGAAAATAAAATAAATGACTGAGATGTTAAGGCTTAAAGTGTGCGTTTAATTTTCATCACTTTCGTACTATTTAGCACAGGAATGGGGCGGCACTTTCAGTGTCCGCCCCAGGCGCCACTAACACTAGTTACACCACTGTCAGGGATCAATATTGTGACTGTGAAAGATCTGTTGAAATACAACTTATGAAAAAGTTACAAGCGAGAGACCATCCGTCGATGGTCCAAGTCATAACTGCTACTGTTAGGAAACAGCAAACTGCCACCATGAACCACTCTAACTAGAGGAGATAAATCTCAGGCAGAAGCAGACGTCCACACCGGAAAACAGTATTCCAGTAAAGAAAGTACAAATTACCTAAAACAGGTTGCATTGATTTTATCACTACTATAAATACATGAGGCCTTACGAACAATACCTAACTTTCGTGCGGCATTTGCTGAAACTTTCATTAGATGATTCTCACAAGTTAGTTGTGAGTCAGAAGTTACACCTAGAATAGTTAAAGCTTCAAACCCATTCAGCAAAGTTTTGTTTTACTGGAGTTCAGCCTCATATCCCACCGACTACACCATTCACTGATCTGGTCCATGTCCCAATTGAGGCTGAGGGCAGCTTCATTTCTCAAAAGCGGAGACTCTACTACACCCACAAGTGTTGCATCATTGGCATACCGAACAATCTTGTTTTCCAGGCCAACAAACATATCACTTGTATACACTAAAAATGACATTGGATCAAGAACACTGCCCTGTGGAATTCCAGACACAATAGGTCTTGGTTCACTAAAGATCCTGTCCACAGCAACTCGATGCTGCCTACCTGTAAGGAAATCTTGCAGTAATCCTAAAACATATCCACCCACTCCAAGATTCTGAAGGTTATAAGTAAGTGCCTTGTGATTTACTAAATCGAAAGCTGCTCTAAAATCTATTTGAATTATTCTGCACTCAAAACCCTTGTCAAGGTTCCCTTGCAAATGGCATGTCAAGTATAAAAGAGCATCACAGGTACCTAACGGGTTCCTATATGCATATTTACTATTAGCTACCAATCCTTGAGATTCCACATACTTATATAGTGGCTTAAAAATAAGTTTTTCAGCAACTCTGGAGAGCACTGGGAAAATAGAGATTGGCCTGTAGTTACTGCAGTCTGCAGATGTGCCGCTCTTTGGAACAAGCACTATATTACTAAGCTTACGCTCATCCACAAAGATACTACGTCGACATAAAAATCTATAGAATCCAGTAATCTTGGGAGAAAACACATTAAAAACTTTTTTAAAAAACAAAGAGAAGAAATCATCAGGATCTTCTTCACCCCAGCTATCAAGATTATCCAGAATTTTCCTAACATTCCTGGAGTGAAATGCAAATTTTGTAAGGATAGGTTCAGGATGACAAGTATCAGGGAGAGAGACATTCTCAGATGATTGCTTAGCTTCAAAAGCTCAATGAAGCAGTTAGGCCTTTTCCCTAAAGCCAGTAACTAACTAATCTACCATCATCTGTTAGTTATGGTGGAATGCAAGATGAGCCTGACCCAAAGACAGATGATGCCAATTTGGTCCACCATAGATGAAGCTGAGTAATGCCTTCAAGTTTCCGCTTCAAGGAATTATTGTAATTTCTCTTGGCTGTATGGTACGTTCTATTTGCAGACCGGCAAGACTAAACAAAAATGAAGTAATTTTTATTTGAATGATTTTGTCTCCATGCGTTGAATTTGGTCTGTTTGTCATGGTAGGCTCGTCTACATGAATCACCAAACCATGGCTGGTCATTTGTCCTAAATCTGATGACCTTTCTAGAGACATATCTTATTAAAATAGCCATTGCATTTCATCTAACTTCTTAGGATCAGGATCTAATATAGCAATTTAAATATTAAGTGCCTGACAAACTTCCATAATGCGATCTCAATTGGTTCTGGATTTCAGCCAGACCATTTTTCCAATGGTAGAATTAGGAATATACTGATTGACAGATGTCCATCTCAATGGCACAATGATCACAGACTTGACAATAGCTGGAACATCTGTGAATATGAGGTCTAATCTATTACCAGAATATCTGAGTAAAGTAATTTGCAATTTCTCTTACTGTAATGAGTAACAGGCCCAGGGTTCAGCTCAATGTCTCCCAAAAGAATTAAAATTAACAACATGAAATCAGTATCAAATCTAATAAATAGACTCATAACAACAGTAACATTTACATATCAACAGAGCAATAAACAACAATACCATCAACAACAACAGTATTTACACTATTTACAAAAATTCTATCGAGAATATAAATAAGAATCACCACACGTCATTGAAAAAAATGCCGGAAGCAATTGGTCGACAAGGTGGGGCCAGCATACCTTGTAAAGCAAAAGAAAGCTGCCAGGTTTGCCACAACAACTGGGGGAGGATAGTCAAGACGGATTTAGAAAAAGGAACTGCTCAGAAGGAAAAGATTAGGTAAAGACGAAGGCACTTTCCTGATAATCCACCAAGCAACTTTTACTTTCTCATCAGCCTGTCCTATGCATTTTGTTGTTAACATTTGTATACCGTATTATTATTAATACCATGAAAATGTATAAACCAGCAAAATAATGAATCTCTGAAGTGTCATGAGCTGATACTTAACCTTTCACAGTGAGGAAAACTAGTGGGCAACGGCCTGAAAGACATGAACACACCCCACGATCTCAGTACAGGTAAACTGACTTGGCCTACAAAGGTGAAATCTAAGAACAATACCTGTTAATTGCAATCGCTGCTATTGACAGCAGCTCTGTCTGGATGATGACGTAACGAAGGAAGACAAACACGCTGCAACCCTCTGATGAGAACAGTTTCTCATTGCTGAAGTACAGGGAAAAAAGATGGGCAGCTGACATGGGCAGAATGGTGACACAGAAGAGTCCTTCCACGACTGCAAGGTTCACAACAAAACATGTGGCTGCATTCTTCAGTCGCTTCGAATGTGGTAAGGCCAAGATTGTGAGCAGATTGCCTGAGGAATTGATGTGGGATAAATTTTACATCGAGACCTCTAGTTACAAAATATATGGGACACACATTTTAATGTGATAACTAGAATAAACTTTCCTCCCTACAAAGAAGATTGAATTTCTCAACTCCTTACGTACGCCTTACTCAGGCACTGATAACTGGAAACATTGTACAAATTCTTCTTGGCACAACCGTTAAAACTTGTCTTTAAATTACATGTTGTGTGAGTAGTGAGTAAAAAATATCAATAACTTTTAATGTTTGGTAAATCTTTATCTGAACTTCCCCATCAATGGTAGTAACCTGCTGGAAATGCTTACTGTGTCATGTCTCACTCTTCTGCAATCTGACTGTTATCTACTCCTGTAGTTGTACCATCTCAGAATCATCATGAAAATTTGCCTGTTTCCATAAAGTTTATGATCAATCATATAATTATAAGCTACTGATAAACCTGATAATTCTTTCTTATTCAGATAAATATGATTGCTAGATGCTACAACCTGTGAATATATGGCTGCACTTTTCAGGATTCATAAACCATCTCCTATTGTGACTTATATAACATCTCATTTTTACAGTTTGTATATCTATTGCCTTTCATTCAAGACTTCAGTCAGCCTAGTTTTCCTTAATTTTGGTTAGTCCGTTCATCTGACAGAATGCAAACCTCCGGTGTTTAATGACATCTTCTTGGAGTAAGAGGATATAGTTACGCAGCAAAGAGTCTGAAGACCAGAGACCTCTAACTATCATAATATGTAGAAATGCAAAAATTATGGCATTTACAGTAAGTCTACCTGTGACCTTGAAAAAAGTCACATGTGCATTAGTGACAAACAATTAATAATTAGCCAAGTGTTACAAACTTACCAATCAGCAATCGTGGTGGAGATGGTTTGATATTGATTCTAAATGGAAAACTTGAATGCAATGCAATTGGCACATGGACACTAGAGACGATATCAACTTACGTCTCTACTGACTACCGGATGGTCAAAGTCACTGTCCTAACATTGTTTCTAAACCAGTCTATGGTGTCAATCCCGGCTAGCGGAGAAGCAATTATCAGTTATAATTCCTTAGGTGTAGCTTATTTCTAAGGTACAGTGAATTCGACATTAACCAGTACTTGCAGTACTTGTGGCATATATATATAATATATATATATATATATATATATATATATATATATATATATATATATATATATATATATATATAAACACATATGTGTGTATACATATATAGTATATATATATATATATATATATATATATATATATATATATATATATATATATATATATATATATATATATATATATATATATATATATATATATATAATGGGAGATAATTAAAAAAATGATGATAATAATCACTACAATGCCCTCTGAAAGAACTAAACATCAATGTTGGTAACTAAGGAATATCTGTAATAGTTTGTATATATTAATTCTTTTTAGGATCTTCTTTTAACTAAAGCATAAATAACAAGAGGCAATAAAAAGGCATATTACGTACATGCATGCATAAAGTAACATACCAATACATGCATTTGACAAATCACTGCAAGACGGAAGTAGTATACGTCTTCAAGGTACGGTAAAAGAATAACTTTACGCTGGTTAGGGGCTTCTATGTGAGTCAACTACAGAACTGTGATCTTCCCCTATCCCACAGACAAAGAAATCTGATTTTACTACATATGTCCCATCATACAAGCATATATACATACATACAGGTCAGGTCGGCAACGTGACCTCCTTGTGATTATGGTGACATGGGTTCGTTTCCCGCGACCAGGCATCACAGTCTCTTCAATTTCTTGCGCTGGGATCTTACGGCTTTGTAGTGACAAGCATATCCAAAAAAGCGCGAAGAATTCGAGAAGTTAAGAGGGCATTTTGGCTATTACAATTACATATGTATCTGGTAAAAGTGACCAGTAGATTCTACACATCCATACATAAATACATACACCACACACACACATATATATATAATGTATGTATGTATGTATATATATATATAATATATATATATATATATATATATATATATATATATATATATATATATATATATATATATATAGAGAGAGAAGAGAGAGAGAGAGAGAGAGAGAGAGAGAGAATTTCAGTAGCACCTAATTAAGACGCAATTTGAGGGGTCCGGCCTTTCTGATAAGTAACAAAGTCTGTTAAGTAACAGAAACCCAATGTTACAGCTTGCACTTGAATATTTTCCAGATATTTTAAAATAACAGTAACTCTACATAGTTCATAACCTAAACTCACCTGTAATTTACACTTAACATTCACAGAAGAGACATATCTAAAATGTATAACTTGTAAAATGGTAGCATATGGAAAAATAATCTTATTAGGTACCTGGTAAGTACATAATTCTGCAAAGTTGGGGTATCCTGAATGTATGTATGCATGAATGTATGTATGTATATATATATATATATATATATATATATATATATATATATATATATATATATATATATATATATATATATATATATATATAGAGAGAGAGAGAGAGAGAGAGAGAGAGAGAGAGAGAGAGAGAGAGAGACGTATTACTATAAGGACAAATTGCATTTGTAATTTAAATGTAACTCTTTTCAAGTGCCGAGTGAACAAAAAAAAAAAAAAAAAAAAAAAAAAAACCTTGAAAATACTGTCCCCTGGGAAGATCTGATGCTTACCAACGAATCCCAGAACGGCGATGATGATGGCAAGCACGGAGGTCAGCACCAACGCCCATCCAGGAGCGTCTTCCGTTGAATCCATCTTGTGCGCTGCAAATGGTTTCCTTCACGAATCACTGGGGAAGCACAGGGCGGCCTTTATCCAGCCTGAGAATATAAAGAAAGCAGATGGATGTTACGACCATTATTCAGAGAAAAACCAGACCACCAGAAACTCGGTTTTCAGGTACTATACACTATTATCATTAAAACAGTTTTACCAGAATACTGAACTGATTATCAGCTCTCACGGGGCTGGCCCGAAAGATTTGTTTTCACTTATAATGTTCATATTTTGTCAATTAATTACAATTTTTCAAAAAATTTATTATTGGATTAATTGTAAATGTTGAAGTTTCTGACAAAATTTCACTGACTGATTTGTTTCCAAAACTTGACAGCCGCTGCTGATTCTACTTTGATTGATTGACTGATTGATACAATTATAGATTTTAGGCATACATGCCAAACACTGGGGCAACAACGGCCATTCAGCGCCGAAACGGAAATTGACAGTGAAAAGGTCTGAAAAGTGTAACAGGAGGAAAACCTCGCAGTTGCACTATGAATCAATTGTTAGGAGAGAGTGGACAGTATATCTGTGTATAAATACTGATATACTGCGTTAATATTGCTATCAATAAATGTACCACATTTCAAGGCCTTTATTAAATGCCGGCATATACTTCTGCTTCAAGTCATTCAACATGGAACACAATAAAAACTTATAAAATGTTTTGGAATTCAAATGAATATCACTTTTATGCTGAGATTTTAAGTCTCCTTAACTTGGTAAGTGCGAAACTCACACTCAAATCTATCGCAAATTTAAATCCTTTTGTTCATGTCTTACCATTCATTACATTTGGGCTACTATTAAACACGGCTTTTATTGTAGTGGTGCTGCTATTCAAGTAAAGCGTAAGTAAAATAAAAGAAGAAAAAACCGAACGTCAGAAAGGGTCCAAGCACACACAAATTAAAACACAGGAATAAGGGATTTCCTTTCCAAGTAAAAAATGTGATGATTGTTTAATGCAAAATTTCACCTTCAAACGAAGGCAGAGTGTGCAATGACTAACTTTTGGTTAGGTCGAATTCCAGAGCAGCTAGATTTGATATTCCTGCAAAATCAACCTCACCATAGGCTAGGAATGATCATTGTTGGCCTGTTCAATCTCCTTCTGTATGGAAGCACGCTGACAGTACTTCACAACAGAACATAAGTTTGTTTTATTATGCTTCGCAAAATTTGCACGTACGTATTTTTTAACTGCTAGGCTGAGTTCGTCTGGCAAGCTGAATGATGTTACGAATTCCACCTTCGACGTCACGTGAATTCGGATTGATGAGGCAATAAACACTAACGCATCACACATGAACAGGCCACATGTGCTGATTTGCTATTCAAGCGCAAGCGCTGTAAGTATCAGCAGATTTTGCATACATACATTCATTCATGCATGCACAATAGCAGTTCGTGCTGACCATCATTTTTCGAAACATGGAGATAATAGAACTATTAGGCGTCCTCAAGAATAACCTCTCTTTACCAGGGTACTACCCCAGTAGTGGGCAGGGAAAATGAATACTGAAAAATGGACGCACACATCGTGACACAACGAATCAGCGCCGACAAAATTAACGTCGGCCTGTTTGAACGCGTCAGTGCACTGCCACGTTCTTACTAATTTGAAGAGTTCTCTTTACCTTGGTTCTCGTTACGCTGGATTCGACAGCAACGTCGTGTCGGGAAGAGAAACGAGCTGTGGTGGGGACCACGGCGGTGTTTACGAATGAAGCAAGGAATGCAAGTTTGAGCTGAGTGGAATTTGGAAATGATTGTTGGTGAAAAGTCTTGGGAGGAAACAGAGCGTAAAAGAGAGGGGCTGGCTAAATGATACCCAAAAGGTTTTGGAATGGAAGGACACACACACACACACATATATTATATAAAATAAAATCCAAGTGGATCTTGTTTGTCCTCCCCCAGGTGACGCTAGGGGAGTCATGACACAGCCACCCTCCCCCTGCAAACCGGTTTGTCTGGCCCGGGAGGATGCTGGGTAAGTAGGGGAAACGGGAGGGTAGGGGAGATATCCACCCTACTCCTGCAAAACTTTTTGTCCGCCCCGGGTGGGGCAGGGCAGGCTGGGGATCGGGAGGGTAGGGGATACAGCAGCGCCGAGTTCCAGCGTGCGTAGCACATAGGCGAACAAGCTTGTATATATATATAAACACTGTCAAGTGCCAGCTTTCCTCCTTCATAAACGGATCCCTGTACATAATGTAAAAAATTGTCTAAATTTAAGAAGTTAACCTTATTTTGTAACAAGTAAGAAAATGCTGAGATTTGTCACTAAGTAGTAGTCCAGTATCCTTGCAATACTCACCCTCTGACTCCTCCTACTGTCCCCCCACCCTCCTTACTCCCCTTCTCTCCCCACCTCCCCCTCACCCTTTCCTTTGCTCTGGGTTCTTGCTCGCCTGTGTGTCTTGTCCCAGCTCCTGCCTCCTAAAGCGCTTATAGAGAACTCTAATCATTGTGAGTAATAACTGGTATACCACATATTTTGGATTTGATACTGGGCAGAATATTTCGATTGCTTATTGTATTGGTAATGTTAATTAAGTGGTAATATTTTACTATGTGACGTCTTGTTTAATTAAATGTAGTAAAGTTTAGAGTTTTTTGCCATACAACCTCTTTATTTGGGTTATAAGTAAAAATTTTGTGGATTCAACTTGAACCTTGACAACAGAAAGCTTGAAATGTATATACATGCACATGAACTCTGATAAGCAAGACGAAACCAAACATATCGGCAGTTGCTCCAGTCCTGAATCATGTCCAAGTCCAAGAAGGCGGGTGAACGAAATACTGAAATTAGTTACAGTTTAGGAATGATGCTTTGTGTGATTATCCACGGTACTTAGCTTGATGAATCTGTAAAGAGAGGAGGTCAAGTTATATATATAAATATCCTCTTCATGCACCTGCATATGCACTCTTTAGCTTCCTGGAACTCCTTTTTAATACGAATCTTTTGTTTCTACTCTTTCTTTCCATCCCTCTTTAGGGCATCCTCTCCTTTTTTTCGCAGCATTCCCGAACTGTATCCCATTTTCATGATCCTGACATTTTCCCCTTTAAAAACATTCCAATCCTGCATAACCCTTATTTTTCACCCTATAAAACTCTCTGGTATCCACAGTTAAACATAAAATAAATCATCTTTATTGCTTCCACCTTCTTACTTTCATTCACATACAACATCCATACTTTTATTCTGTAGAAGAGATCTGGTTCAACAATACCTTCCAACCTTGGCTTCTAAAGACACTCCATGTTTCCTCCACTCCACAGCTTGCTACCTTACTTTACCTACTTTGTACATTTATTTTATTTTAAGTAACCATTATATATATTCTTTTATTTGCAAGTAACCATTATATATATATATATATATATATATATATATATATATATATATATATATATATATATGTATGTATACTTTAGGAATGATGTATGCCATGCTATTGCCACTGACAACAAATGTGAAAATGTTAAAAGACCGTTCACTTGTAAATCAACCTTCCGGAGAACAAAATGCCCATATTGAAGATGACAAAGAAAAGGCCATATTTGTATACAGAGAGTAGAGCAACAAACATGTCATTGGTAAAGACCAACAATAACAACAATTCCAAAACAGAACCTGGGACACACCAAACATAGAAAGCAGTAGTGGTTTATTAGAAGAAGCACTTATCCTTTTAAAGAATGTGGTAATGATAAGAATAAGTAATAATAATGATGGATATGAGCAGCAGAATTAGTATAATAGTTAAAACTGCAGTTATGTAATTGACCAGAATTTACAAAGCGCAAGCTGTCAGTAACCACATAACCTAATAGGCTTTCTTACATACGTTGCAACCAAATATTGCCTTTAGAAAGTTGTTCTTTCTCAACACTTCTTTACCAATATTCTAAATCAAGAGACTGGGTTAATCTTTCTAATGTGTTGCCATCACAGTGTAGTTATTGAATACGACAAAGGAACACAGCCTGGCTACTTAAGAGGGCAAAGGAACACAGCTTGGCTACTGAAGAGGATAAAGGAACACAGCCTGGCTACTTAAGAGGGCAAAGGAACACAGCTTGGCTACTGAAGAGGATAAAGGAACACAGCCTGGCTACTAAAGAGGGCAAAGGAACACAGTGTGGCTACTGAAGAGGGCAAAGGAACATAGCATGGCTACTGAAGATGGCAAAGGAACACAGCGTGGCTACTGAAGAGGATAAAGGAACACAGCCTGGCGACTAAAGAGGGCAAAGGAACACAGTGTGGCTACTGAAGAGGGCAAAGGAACACAGCATGGCTACTGAAGAGGGCAAAGGTACACAGGATGGCTACTGAAGATGGTAAAGGAACACAGCGTGGCTACTGAAGAGGGCAAAGGAACACAGCATGGCTATTGAAGAGGGCAAAGGAACACAACTTGGCTACTGAAAAGGGCAAAGGAACACAGCGTGGCTACTGAAGATGGCAAAGGAACACAGCGTGGCTACTGAAGAGGGCAAAGGAACACAGCCTGGCTACTGAAGAGGACAAATGAACACAGTGTGGCTACTGAACAGGGCAAAGGAGCCTGTCGTGGCTACTAAAGAGGGCAAAGGAACAAAACATAGCTACTGAAGAAGGCAAAGGAACACAGCATGGCTACTGAAGATGGTAAAGGATCACAGCATGGCTACTGAAGAGGGCAAAGGAACACAGCGTGGCTACTAAAGATGGCAAAGGAACACAGCATGGAAAAAGGCAAAACACAGTGTGGCTACTGAAGAGGGCAAAGGAACACAGCATGGCTACTGAAGAGGGCAAAGGAGCACAGCGTGGCTATTGAAGAGGGCAAAGAAGCAGATGCTATTGAAGAGGGCAAAGGAACACAGTGTGGCTGTTGATGAAGGCAAAAGAACACAGCGTGGCTACTGAAAAGGGCAAAGGAACACAGCGTGGCTAATGAAGATGGCAAAGGAACACAGTGTGGCTACTGAAGAGGGCAAAGGAACACAGCGTGGCTACTGAAGAGGGCAAATGAGCACAGCGTGGCTACTGAAGAGGGCAAATGAGCACAGCGTGGCTACTGAAGAGGGCACAGGAACACAGCGTGGTTACTGAAGAGGGCAAATGAGCACAGTGTGGCTACTGAAGAGGGCAAAGGAGCACAGCATGGCTACTGAATAGGGCAAAGGAACATAGTGTGGCTACTGAAGAGGGCAAAGGTGTAACACAGCGTGGCTACTGAAGAGGGCAAAGGAGCACAGCGTGGCTACTAAAGAGGGCAAAGGAACACAGCGTGGCTACTGAAGCGGGCAGAGTAACACAGTGTGGATAATAAAGAGGGCAAAGGAACACAGCGTGGCTACTGAAGAGGGCAAAGGAGCACAGCCTGGCTACTGAAGAGGGCAAAGGAGCACAGTGTAGGTACTGAAGATGGAAAAGGAGCACAGCGTGGCTACTGAAGATGGAAAAGGAACACAGCATGGCTAACACACGCGATGTCACGCTTTGGCTGCTCTCGATAATCCACACCGACTTTTAGTACTACCATGGCTACTAAACAAAGAAAACTCATGAATTCGTTGAGTGAAATGATTTGTGGTGGCAATACGGAATCGACTGAAGGCGAACAAAGGAATGAACACAGAAGACTTCCTGAATGTGCCCATCGAAGGACAAATAAAGGAACTCGTGAACTTATGTTCACCAAGGTCTAAAGAATACCAGGTCAGACCGTCTCAGCGTTACTGCGCATATTTGTGACGTCACTGGGGCATAAAAAGAAAACCAAGAAAACAATAAAATGAAGGGTCACTATGGAATTGTTTGCACACCCATTCTCTCTCTCTCTCTCTCTCTGTCACGACCTTGGGTGAGAAAGGTCCCCGTTAATCTCCAGGTACTGCTGAATTAAATTGAATAACCCTCCATATGTCTCTCTATTGCAGTTTGGCTAATGCAAGGCCTAACCGTGTAAATCCGGCCCAGGTGTGTCTCTTAAGACAAAAATAGTTAAGAACCTCATGTTCATATTTTACAATTTCTTCCACATCATTCAACATAAGACAAAGAAAATTCTCTTTAAATTTCGTGCTGTTTAATGAGAAACAAGAAAGAAGGCTTTTAAATCTTTAATGAAAGTTATTTTGTTAATTTTGCATTTCTCTTTTGATTTCTCTGATGTTTTTGTTTAGTATCCTAAAAACATGTGGCACCTGACAAATAGGGCAATAAACACAAATTTACATATTGATGCATGTAAGAAATTAATATTTTGGTAGCGCAAATGATAGCACAAAAATTCTTTCCATTTTTGTGGTTACTGAAGAGTGGCAAAGGCTAGCTGCCTCATTCCATGTCCCTTCCCAGGTTTTATGTAGGAACAAGATGTTGGAACTGAAATCTAAAAGCTATATATCCACCTAAACAGCGCCCAGTCCTTCTGTTTTCATCTCATTTTCCAGGTAAGCATCATCACAATCTTTATCTGCAATCTCATCCATCTCTAAGTTGTCAGGATCAAAAGGTGCAGACAAACACAGTTCCTGGTGGCAATCAATTGCCTGTACACTGTTACTTGAAGGCTAAGTTATGTCCTCATTTTCTTTTCAATATTGCAGTTCTCAGCAACCAGCTGGCTTTCCTTTCTAAAAGATGTGACCTAATTCTATGTTTAAAAGAAGGTGAGGATGGGCACCAAAGCAAACAGATGCTCCAAGCCACTGGTTTAGCCTGTATGTTAATATGTGGCTTGAATTGACCATTTCATAAAGTTTCTTTAAAGACTCGAAGATACAACTAGTCCTTTCTGAAATTGATACACATGCACTTACCCAATGACTTTCAAAGAGTAATCATACAGTTTAATGTGTTTCTTTGTACTTCAAGATGAAGTCCCAAATGCATGTCTGGATGGTTTTATCGAAGGGCACTCAATTCATCAGATCAAACCATGAGTCGCACAGGTGGATGAATTGACTAGTCTCTTCCCACTCTTTGCTTTTCAAAAGTCCTTTGTTTCCAAGTATTTAGTCTTCGTCTTCAGTTGTCTCAGACAGTAGTTGAGCTGAAAGCATTCATTCTTTTAACACCTGTAATATGTTTATTGGATAAAGATGCGTTGGGATCACTCACACTTCTCATGATAAGTTCTCTAACACATCCACTCAGTTTCTCATTCGGTAACTGAAAACCTGATGAAAATTGTTTCTTACTAATTTGATGAGATGCAGGGCATCAGCAAATGGCATACTTCCTATCAGTACTAGATGGATGTGAATGAGGAATTTTCTAGTCCTAACTAAATTATTCCATAAGCATGGCTACTGAATACCAACAAAGGAACGCTATGATATCAAACAAAATATCTTTGTAAGATGTTAAAATTATAGTATATCAACTGCTTCATGGATAATCCACACACTGACGGTTTTTTTTATCTTTTCTACCATGGCTACACTACATTCATCAAATAAACAATACATAAACAGTTTCAGGCATGCTTTAATTCAGTAAATTTATGAATGATGACAATATACCTGGTGAGCAAATCGATTTAATGTTGTTTTGGTGCAGCAATACTTCCCGCAAATTCTGCGGGGCTTAAACCAAGGTAATAGCAAAGCATCTCTTTGCTTTTTGACAGCCTCAGTTCCTTTTGATTACGAGCCTGCAAACACGAAGGAGGACTTGCATAAGTTTCAAGTTCAATTGCAGCATTCACTGTAAAACAATTTCATTATTGTAGACTGAACAGTTTATACCATAAATGCTCTCATATTAATACTCGAAGGACAAATAAAATATAATAAACACGTGATACTTATGTAATTGATTCAAGGCTTACCATTCACATTTAGGAACAGCACCATCTTGCAGTAAATTTGCATTTCTTTTTCCAGCTCTTTCAGACTTTATAGATTCCTGGCAGACTCTTGCGGCCATTACTGCAGCCACTTCTGTTGCACCTCATGATCTTTAGGAAAACGATGAAATTTTATTTTGGATCTTCCTTTTTACAGAGCAAAGTCGGTCGGGCCGTAATTTGACCAGTGACCAGCCTTAATCCGGCCAGAGAGCTTCCTTGTTCTTCACTCTGGTGAGTCAAATATATTGACATTTTTTTTTCGGCCAGATGCAGGTTCAAAAATGACACCTGGCTTTAGACCTTGATTTCAAAACTCCTGGGGCAAATTTCAAAGTCCCCTAATTTCGACTTCAGATATTGAAAATATATTGTTTAAGGTTAAAAAATGACATCGCTAGGGGCAATAATCCAAAATGGCGGCCGGAAATGGGATATCATATGCTAACTTTAATTCATGCCAGCACATATGGATGAAATGAAATGTCATGTGTATTCTGACTCATTTTGACACATACAAATGATTTGCAAAACTATTTTTTTATATTATACAGTAAATTACCTGGTAATTAAAACAAAACTTATAAGAAATACATTTATTTTGCATCTGTTTTGAACAATTCCATAACTATAGAAGCAATCCCACCTGACAACTTTCCATAGTAAAATGATAATGCGCATCACAATATATCCCCATTGAGCCATCAATACATCGAAATCATGGAATCATGTAACAAGGAAACATTCCTTCAATTGAGACTGATAAGAGATTTATGAAAGTGAGTATTTCATATGTTCAAGCACTTAGTTTGAGATACATTTTTGCGACAGTAACTCAAACACATCACACCAGCATGTTTGCATGAACAGCACATTGAAGTGCATGACCCATTGCATCCACACAATGTAAGTATATTGTCAGGGAGTGGTTTCAAACACTTCTGGGGAAGAAGAATTCCATCTTGATTCCTCCAACAATAATTGCATGGTTCGAGAGCACAAGGTTCCTCATCAAGCAAGGTGAGTGCATTTCGTCTCTCATAAAAAGCCCTTTTCAAATGGCCCCATATAACACTTGATGGTGGTGGCAACTCATTCAGGCCTATCAGAATTCCGATGCACCTCTACTCTCAGCTGATCAAATGAAGAAGAGTGTTCGTTTCCTTCTGGTCCCAACCCACACACGCACAAGAGATTGCTCAGTAAGATAAAGTTCTGTCTCTGAAAGAATGGCTGATTCTCCAAATCCAGATAGGGTCTGGTAGTGGCTGGCTTACTATAGCAGAGTGCTTTGTCCCAACTTTGCTGAGAGCGTCATTTCCTGCCAATGTATGCGCTTTAATTAGAACTCGACAGATTTTATCTCTTAGTTTTTGGTGAAGTGTGTGAAGTGGAACCATTCTTCGCTTTTCGCCAACTCCAAACCGAACCCAGAGCTCCTGTAATCCAACATCTTTAAACACACTGATGTACCGCAACAGTAGAACAACAGTGTCAGTATCATTGGACATTATTATGGCTCTTTTACATCCCTGTTTAACTGCACACTGTACATGAGGAATGGTACGATAATCAGCCTCCTCCTGCCAGTTACTCGAGGTTGGTAGATCACTAGCAGCCATCATCAGAAAAATGACTTGGAGTTAATGATTGTATGCCCAAGCATAGTCTGTAGGAGTGTTTTCCTGCGACCACGGTGTACAGAGTTTTAAGCAATCTGAAGGTGAGTTTATTTGTGCATGCCTATTATTGAGAAAATATTCTTCTTGGTCACCAAACATTTCAGCATTACCTTCATAATCACATTCTACATCTTCTTCCTCTGCATCAGATGCAATTTTCATTGTTTCAGTCTTTGCCAAGGGCGATTTGGGTATATCGTATAATGCTGAATAAAATGTCAACCATCAGGTACTGGGGTGTTTTTCCATGCATTTTTAAGCTCATTTGAATCACAAATCTTATCATCAAGTTCATAGTCAACCTGTCGTGCAATTTTGTTTAAGGACTCCCCAACTTGTGTGCGGGGAGAAAAACAGTTTAGATTCTTTATTTTTACGATTGGTAGCACATTGAATTTTCTCACCATAATGATCAACGAGAAGTTTTTTAACATCTCGTTTATATATCTGAAAATCTAGTGCGTCATCTACATCACATACTCATTCGTATGTCTGACAGCGAAGCATACCCACGTTGTAAGAGAGGGTCGATGTGCTCTAATGTTTTTACAAAAAGATCTTGTTTAACTAAAGTAATAGATTTGAAAGTTTCATCGAGAGAACTAATGCAGCATTGTGTCTTTAGTTCATCTCTTCTAATGTAGCATCTAAGACAAACCTTGTAGCAGTTAATATCTGCAGCAAAAATGTCACTTATACAATTTAACTCAGCAACTCTATAATACACTTCATCTTTGAAATGCCTAGTAGCATAAAAAATGTTTCAGCAGCATTTTGCTCACTAATTCAAAACTTGCCTCTCAAAATTACTTGATTAACTTTAATCCTTTCACTGACACATACAGTACATTTGATTAGTTTAGGGTCTTTTCTCTGACTGGGTTTTTCCCTTGGCCTAACATCACTGCGATGTAACAAGCAAGATGTTTCATTTTCAGCTTCACATGAAGTTTCTGCATCACTGGTTAAAGTTTTTGCATTATCTTCTATTTGTTTAAGTTTCTTACTGTCTGTGTAACACTTGAAACACTTTTTGTTGTTTTGATAAACATAAGATATAGCTCCCTCCTCTGCTCTTTTCAGTCTTTTAGAAACAAGGTCATTTCTTATATCTGCAGCATTCTTCATGCTCCTACGTCCAGCCTCGGATGGATTTTTTTTTTTGTCATTTCTTCTGGCAGATAATGCATTTGAAAGCGTCAAATCCATTTGAGGTATTTTTCGTCAACAGTATCCGTTGTTGATATTCGTGTTGGGAAGGCGTAAGATATTGATAAATCAAATATATTGGAGACTTACTGTTGATATTCGTGTTGGGAAGGCGTAAGATATTGATAAATCAAATATATTGGAGACTTACTGTAAAGTTTTCCAGGGATAAAACAATAAAGTACAGTATCATAAAGCAAAGATGCACTTCTGAGTTTGCATGATTAAATCCGTGTACTACAAGACCAAATATTAAAGTTGATAACTCCAACCTTTGAACACGTAAATATCCATTTCATACCTGAAGTGTGCTTGAGATCAGTGTTGCCAAATTATTCATATATCTGTAACTTCTGCTGAGGAAATTAGTAAAGAAATCTATTCCTTGTGCAGAAATGAGTAAAAACAGGCATATCAAATAGAGTTCTGCTGTGAACGGCAGTAGGTACCAAATTTAGTATACAGTATATCCCATTTCCGGCCGCCATCTTGTATTCGCCCCCAGCGGCCATTTGTCCAAGTTTTGGAAAAAGCACCAGTCATTTTCTTTAACCCTAACCAATATATTTTCAATATCTGAAGTTAAAATTAGGGGACCTTGAACTGTATGCGGGCTTAATGGCCAGGGCCTGGACTGTTACTGACGGATGCCATCATCTTAAGGAAAGAGAGAGAGAGAGAGAGAGAGAGAGAGAGAGAGAGAGAGAGAGAGAGAGAGAGAGAGAGAGAGAAAATGTGCTTATCACGACAACTTTGTCATATCTGATATTGAAGAGTCTTTTCTTTCCTTTTCATAAGCGGAATCCCATATGATCAACTGGTCACCAGTAGCAAAAATGTCTAACATAATTTATTAACATGAATTATAAAATACTCGTACACAAACCACGTGTATGAATATTAAGTGTAATACAATATCTCTTTCATCATGAAAAATACAGAAATATATGTATATGCAGGAAACTAATATGGTAAGGATTTCGATCTAGTTAACTTAAGCAACTTATTCAGAAATCAACAGTAAAGTGCATTTAAGCAGATGGAAATATTGTGTAGTACAGTATTCTCAAGCACAGAAGTAGCCAGTTTCTAGGATAAAATCGCAACGCAAAAACATTTCGCACCCTTATCAGCATCATCATTGCTCAAGTTAGAAAAAGGTTCCATCATGAGGTGAACATGGTAGGCTGTAGTTCATACTGTACGTTTATATGTGGATGCGCTAAATAAATACAAACATCAGAAGTTCCATGGGCGCGCGCGCGCGCACACACACACACATATAGATATAATACTGTATTTATACTTATATAGACAGATAGATATTGCAAAATATCGGGCCTCTTCCCGTCGAAGCATATTTGACTGATCCCGATTAATATTTTTAGTGTCACTGTTATTTTTCACAGAAGTAACGATGGCATTCTTTACCAAAATCCTCCACGTTCGAGAAGCTGACCGCAACACGTCCGGCCCTTAGGTGTGAGAGGACGCGAAAGAACCGGATAACAGTCAAAACATGCATTGTGCGAATGTCAAAATATAGTAAACAGAGATTAACAACTTTTGGAAGAAAATCAGTGAGGGAAATTTTGTCAGAATCTTCTACTGTACAAGTTCAGTCATTCCAATTCTAAAATTCACGAAGAACTGTGATTTAATTGATAAAATATAAAAAATAAGTAAGTAAATAATGAAAATGCGAAAACCCGTAGGGCGTTAATAAATTTTTAAAAATTTAAATGTTACGTAACTTATTCTGAATTTTAATATTCTTTTTTTTTAATGTATGCGTGGAAACATGAGTGAATGTATTTAATGTATGCGTGTGTTCCAATGTAAAAGCATGTACCTTTGTGCAGTTTTTCATTTTATTTTAATTCATTATCACCACACCATATGACCTATTCGGGCCAGCCCTATGAGAGTTGATAGTCAGCTCAATGGTCTGGTTAAACTATTGCAGTAATTGTTTAATTACATAAAGGGAAATTATATAGATTGACAACCGCCTCTAGTACCGTCGTTTATTACCCTTCTGCTCTGAAATGGAAAGGAATATAAAACTAAGGCAAAAAGCTAAGCGCTGGGACCTATGAAGTCATTCAGCGCTGAAACGAAAATTGACATCAAAAAAGATTCTAAATGTGTAAAAGAAGGAAAACCTGGCAGTTGTACTATGAAACAATAGCTAGGAGAGGGTGGAAAGTAAGATGGAAGAAAGAGAATATGCAGGGAGGTACAGTAAAAGGAATGAAAGAGGCTGCAGCAAGGGACCGAAGGGACGCTGCAAAGAACCTTAAGTAATGCGAACAGTGCAGCGCGTGAGGTGCACTGATGGCACTAACCCGTCATGAGGTTCTGCTGTAGACAATGCAAGCAGCCTTTAATTAAGAACGCAACGATTTATTTCGCCATGCGAATGTCACAAGCCATGAAATGTCTAAAATGCCACAGAATCAAAGAAAAAAAAATGAAGCCACCATTTTGGTCTTGAGTCCCCCGATAGCAGAAATGAAAATCTCTTTTTCTAAAAAGTGGCCACGTTACATGAAGGAAGGCCTCGGGACGTCAAAATGACCTCCCTATGAGAATTATATGATACACAGTCAATTAAGCTCGTTACGCCGCTTCACATGAGCACATCTCAGTCAGTTTCCGTAAAACAGTCTCACTTACAATGTCTCAGACGCCTGCACTCAATCCTGCAGATAGGATGATATGGTTTATCACTCTGCGTTGTGTCAATTAATTAAATCCCTCATATAATGAAAATAATTTTTTTTGTCAATCATTTTCAAAATAATCACGCAAGTCCTTTTCTCTGAAATGAGGATTCACGTGCAGACCTAATCATCTTCATTTTTGTCAACGCAAACACATTAAAAAAAATGAAGTACTCTTAATATTAATGTTCCCAATAAAACGCGAAATAGTGAAGAGCACTTACTAATCCCAACGGCAGAGGACGCCTTCACACGACCCTCCAGGAACCTGTTCAGCCACACACTGAGATCCCAGACAAAGCTTACACATTTCTCAACAAGCAGGATGTCTTTGTATCCTGCCATGACGACAAAGTCAAACTTTCCACTCGCCTTAGAGCTGAAACTTTTCAACTCTTCTTAACAAACAAAATAAGAACTCAACATCGCGTTTTATATTTCATAACAACGAAAACAGAGAACGGTACAGAAACATTTTTAAGGCCCTGAAATGACATACACTGAAACAGCTGAAAAGAAATTTTACAAAGAAAAGATAAATAGTTCTTTCGTTATTAAACTGCATGCATTCATGCGAGTCCCGCAAGTATTACATACATACACACAAACGGCAGATTCACAAACTGAGCACCTATCCCGTTTTAGTTTTCTGTAAAAGAAAACTACTGAGATGGCTTTGTCTGTCCGTCCACACTTCTGTCCGCCCTCAGCTCTTAAAAGCTACTGAGGCTAGAAGGCTGGAAATTGTTGAGTTGATCATCCACCCTCCAATCATCGAACAGACCAAATTGCAGCCCTCCAGCCTCAATAGTTTTTATTTTATTTAAGGTTAAAGCTAGCCATAATCGTGCATCTGGCAACACAATAGGGCATCCCAACACCGGGCCGTGGTTAAAGATTCATGGGCCGCAGCTCATACAGCATTACATGCTGTACAGAAAACTCGATTGCGTCGAAGAAACTTCGGCTCATTTTTTACTTGTTTTCTATCGTATCTCCAGCATGACTTACTTAGGAAGCCTTATCACAACCCCATCCTGACATATCCAGATAACAGCAAAAGGAAACCAGGATCCGCTGAACATTCAAAGATAAACAACTCCTCAGAGACGTTCAAACACATATATACATACATACATGTATGTGTATGCATACACACACACACAAATGTACATACATTATATATATATATATATATATATATATATATATATACATATATATTATATATATATATATATATATATATATATATATATATATATATATATATATATATATATAATATATATATTTAATGGAATCAAGTCTACAACTGAATAAACTAAATATCTTAATATACGCACGAGGGCACACAGAAAATCACTGATAAAGACAGAGCAGAACAGAAAGGGGCGATAATTGGGCTAAGCGATCCCAGATGCGGAGTTTGACCGTTCGTCGCCCTAGTTGAATCAAAGTGTTCATCACATACAGTACTGGGCAGGAGAACTAACTGATACCTTGACCTCGCCCGGTGATCTCTCACACACCATAATATTAACTCGATAACAACCATTGAACGAATTGTATAGGTAAGTAAGCATGAAACTTTATTGGAAAAGGGAAGCCCATCTGGACGAAACTTGGGAAAATTATACTAGATTTCGGCATCGAATGAATACCCATATTTACGAAGACTCTGGAAGGAGAGTCAGTTAGAAAAAGGCAGGTCAGAGCTCGAAGTGACTTGTGAACTTATATAAAATTTCTGATTCCCCAAAGACTAAGTGAAATTCTAAGCTCAGAATTTTACAATGTGCCTTTTAAGATAAAAACTCGGTCACTACTACCCATTGAAAAGTGGAAAGTTGTAGAGTTTAAAGACTAAAATGAATGTATTTAAGGGGAAACACAATTTTCATTTAGCCAAAATACATATAAGGAAAACTTGTGAAATCTGGAAGATAGCCGACATCTGACCATGATAAGTGAAGCTCCAGCATAGTTAATTATCGAACAACTTGTTCCTACGGAAGTGAAAGCACGCAGTACAAAAGACAGTTTTCAAGAAGTGAATACCTTCCCCACTACACACACACACACACACACACACACATACATATATAGTTTGTTGAGGAGAAAAAGCAACTCAAGGGTCACTGCATCAATCGTACCTTAACTGCTGAATCGTGGATGAACCGCAGGTACATAAAACTTCCATAACATTAGCTACTTCGCATGCCTACATGGAGGATGGCTCATCAGTCCATGTCAAAACCCTCCACACCCGCTGCGCCATTTACCTCTATCTTGCTCGCATTCTCGCACATGCTGATTATTAATGCCTTCTCATTCTAATACCTCCTTCACACCATTTATCCAGCCTTTTGAAGGCCTTCTCCTCCTCCTCCTAAAGTAGGTTGCAGAAAAGAGTGCATGATTTGGGAATGAGAGGAGAGAGAGAGAAACAAAGCAGGATCTCCAAAAATAGGCGGACAGGAGCATGCGTAACAGTTAACAAAAAGTGATTTGAAAGGCAGGGCAAATAGAAGAAATGGTATTAAACTCCTGTACTGTTGAAATATCTCTACTTCGGTCATACACCATCAATAATAGCGCAACATCAGCCTCGTTGTCTTTATGAAACACACAGTAGATTGTCACTGTGATAATACTACTTAAATTCAGGAAATGAGCTTGTCTTCAAGAGGACACATGCATTAGTAGTAATGGTTGAAAATGATTCATCACAAGATAGCTGTGCTGTTGAGAGGCTTGCTATGAAGGTGTGACAGATGGCGGAATCTGACAAACACAGGAGTCTCTCTCTCTCTCTCTCTCTCTCTCTCTCTCTCTCTCTCTCTCTCTCTAGCCCTTTGTTGGCCGAGTTGGTTGAGCTTCAGACCGTCATTCGATGGGCCGGAGTTCGATTCCCGCCGCCGGCTGATGAAGAGTTAGAGGAATTTATTTCTGGTGATAGAAATTCATTTCTCGCTATAATGTGGTTCGGATTCCACAATAAGCTGTAGGTCCCGTTGCTAAGTAACCAATTGGTTCTTAGCCACGTAAAATAAGTCTAATCCTTCGGGCCAGCCCTAGGAGAGCTGTTAATCAGCTCAGTGGTCTGGTAAAACTAAGCTATACTTACTTTTCTCTCTCTCTCTCTCATGATGCGGCATAATAAAAGGCCAGTGAAGTACAGCGCTCTATGACAAATATTCCAGCTGTCGGTTACAACATGGACACGACCATTTAAACAGCAAGAAAATCAACAGAGAACAAAATATATTAACTAAATAAACTTTTAACCAGACATACAAGAAGTGTATGCACACATCCAAACGCTTGAAGATGTTATGGTGCGTCCCTTAACACCATCAACAACAACAATAATTAAGATATATAAATCAGGCAACAGCTCCATTCCAACAGTGCATAGTTTCAGGCATCCGGTGTAGTTTTGGTTGCCCAAAGGAAACACACAATACAGCATTAGCGCATCTGGGCTGGTTCGCTGGTATTTAATTTCTACAAATTATTTCATCACAGTCTACCATTTCCTTTAACAAGGCGCATGATGACCTTTAATTAAAAAAACTAAGCGCATTCCTGGAATAAAACTTCAGCTTTATGATTCACTTCAAGTAATACTTAGCAATTAACAGTTGATATACTCACAACACCTAATTGCTTATATGAAGCGGCCTTCGAAAGCCCGGATGGAGGCCGGTCTTTCAATGGGTTATTGGACACCCTGGCACATGATTACCGCAGGGAATTAAAATGATGAAATACTTGATTGTACATTCTATTTCGGTGACAGTCCTGGGCGAAAATTTATGCAAGCTACAAACACAAATGCACTAGGGTGTAGAAACTTGATTTCGTTAGCAACAGCTCGTGGGTAAAACCCTGGAAATGGTTCCAGTCCAATTTTATCACTAAGTTTGAGTATGAATATAAAACGGTACTTCTTTTAGGTTCACTTACCTTCTATCAGGGAGAATGAAAAACGACATGTTTTGTGCAAACGGTGCAAGCATTGTTATCTATACTTCAACAATAGTTGCTCACACCGCATGCCACGCAAAACACCGACTTTTAATGAAAGCTGTCGTGAGAAGGGGAATGTGTGTGAGGAAATGAGTGGAATACTTCGAATCGCTTCATTTTATGAGTCTCAGAACTGATCTTGAATGAAAACGAACATTCGAACCATTAGGGGAGGTAACTTAAAACTACGCCTTCGAATGTTTCATCTTTTTTGTCATTTTACTAATTTTTTTCAAATTGTAGTTATTTTGCTAAAAATTATTTTACCGCTGGTTATACTTTTATACCTAGCTTTCAGAATCGTTTTATTTTACCCAAGAGTGTCTAATATTTCAGGCAATGATTATTAAAGGAGGATAATGTAATTAATGACAGTTTCCGAGTTCTGGATATGAACACTTTTTCGAGTTATATAACTCTGGCTCTTAATTGACTGATTGCTTATGAAATTTAGGTCTTGAAGACCAAGCGCCGGAACCCATCAAGATTATTCAGCGCCGTAATGAAGGTGAAATATATAAATTAATGATATGATTGCTAATGAATAGGTGACTGATGACATACTAGTAAAATTCAGTGTTAAAATATGAGCGTAAAAAATTAAGAATGATATTAAATAGAACCAATAAAAAATAAACATATATTAAACTTTTATATTCAAAATATATACTTAGTATATAAAATAAATGACTAAAATCTTTATTAAATATACTAAGATCGTATCTCATTAAAATACCCAGATTCTTTCAGATAACTCAAAAGGTTATCTACCTCAACGTCATCATTTAAAATGTCTAAAATAGTCGTCCCAGTTAGTAAATACTTTGCCCTAAGGCGATTAAATTTAGGACAGTGCACCAGCATGTGCTCAACGGACAGCTGACCACCACAGTGAGCACAAACTGGGCACTAGCTCCCTCTAAAATATAGTTATGAGTGGAGCGGGTATGGCCAATCCTAAACCGTGTTAGGATGATCTCAATTCTTCTGTTACGATTAAAACACGAACTCCAAAAATCGATACTTTTTCTAACGTTTCTGTACTTCCTATTTGTGGATAAAATGGGGGAAGTCCACCTCTGCTGCCATTTCGTACGAATGTATCGTCTGATAACTGAACGCATAACAAAATGTGGCACCTTATTAGTTAAGAAATCACATCTTGCAGCATCCTTTGCTTTACTATCAGCCAGTTCGTTCCCTTCTAGACCAGTGTGCCCAGGAATCCAACAAAACTTTACTGATTTGTGGTAAACAGAAAGATAAAAAAAACCATTCCTGAGCCATTTGAATTAAATAATGGGTAGGGTTAAACTTCTTTAGGGCTTCTAAAACACTCCTTGAGTCACTATATATTACTGTGGATTTAAATTTCTTATCAGATGTAAGATTTAAAGCATCAACTATGGCTGTTGCTTCAGCAGTGAATATGGATGATCTCAATTCTTCTGTTACGATTAAAACACGAACTCCAAAAATCGATACTTTTTCTAACGTTTCTGTACTTCCTATTTGTGGATAAAATGGGGGAAGTCCACCTCTGCTGCCATTTCGTACGAATGTATCGTCTGATAACTGAACGCATAACAAAATGTGGCACCTTATTAGTTAAGAAATCACATCTTGCAGCATCCTTTGCTTTACTATCAGCCAGTTCGTTCCCTTCCAGACCAGTGTGCCCAGGAATCCAACAAAACTTTACTGATTTGTGGTAAACAGAAAGATAAAAAAAGCCATTCCTGAGCCATTTGAATTAAATAATGGGTAGGGTTAAACTTCTTTAGGGCTTCTAAAACATTCCTTGAGTCACTATATATTACTGTGGATTTAAATTTCTTATCAGATGTAAGATTTAAAACATCAACTATGGCTGTTGCTTCAGCAGTGAATATGGATGAGGATGTAAAGTCTTTGCTGAGCGAGTTTTCTATGGTGACGTCCCATTTTCTTTGCCTCAACAATTCGTCACACCTGGCGTGACGGGTCACGCAATCCAATCATTTAAACTATGTATATAATTATTTACCTGTCTCCAATTTGTATATCATGTATTCTTTTGCAGGCATCAGATTGTATTCAACTCCGTTTCTGTCCATCTGTATGATTCAAAGTGTATTCGTTCACTGTATTTATTGTTAATTATTATCGACCTCAGGTCACCCTTGTTCTCATTGTGTTCCGTGGCGTGACGTCAGTCTGCCGCTATATAAACCGCCTGGGTCACCAATAAGTCAGCAGTAAATTTTTCCTGCTCGTTTCTTTTGCACCTCTTAAAAGGAGTCTGATAACTTTTTTATATATGATTCCCCCCGCTCACACACCACTGCACATCCTACTCCATCTTCCGATTTTGACCCGTCAGTATAGATTTTCCTGTCATTTATATGCCTCTCATCATGCTCCAAAAACAAACTTGTTTCTGACTTTTTCTTCCGGACGATCTTTCTTCTTTGTCTCTTTAATGCAGACATCTATTGCTGGAATAAACCATGGAGGGATAGCAGGATGTTTAACTTGTAGGATCTTATGCGTTTTTATGCGTTCATCCTCCAGTTCACCCAACTGTCTGATTTGAAATGGTATTGAAGATCTAGATCCAAAAAGACTTGAGCCACACTGTTTTAAGATCTCAAAAGAAGGATTCTCCTTCGAGCTTTTCAGCAGCATGGTGTGTCTCAGACCTACAGTAGTTCATGCCTCCTTAAGTCCAGTGGTAGCTGATGGGAGTCTACATAAATACTTTCAATGGGTGAAGTTCTAAAAGCTCCAGTGCAGATCCTTAGACCCATATTATGCACAGCGTCCAATTCCTCAAGTTTAGTCTTTGAAACAAATGAGTAAACTTGGCAGCCATAGTCTAACTTAGATAACATACTGCATTATACAGCCTTAACAACGATTTTTTATCAGCGCCCCAATTAAAATTTCACACTACTTTTAAAATATTTAGCGATCTCTTCATTTTCACTTTTAACTGGTCAATATGATTATTCCAAGTGAGCTTTTCATCAAAGACCATTCCTAAAAATTTTACTTCAGTAGAGTAAGGTAAAATAATTCCATTTAAGGAAAGAGCTGGAATGGTTTCCTTAGTTCGGCATCTGCAGAACCGAACAGTGACAGTTTTAGATTCGGAAAACCGAAATCCTTGCTCATTAGACCACTTGCTTACTTTATCGATGGCTCTTTGCATGAACCTGCTAGTAGATACTGCATCATATCCTGTGCAGTACAGAGCCAAATCATCTACAAATAAAGAGCCTTTTGCTGGTGATGATATCTTTTCTAATACTCCATTAACGGCAATAGCAAAGAGAGTGACAATAAGGATACTACCTGAGGAACTCCCTCTTTTTGCAAGAAAGGTCGTGATACATGATTCCTAACTCTTACCTTTATATATCTTTCTGATAAAAACGAATTTATAAATCTGATCGTTTTTCCTTTAATGCCTATCTTATACAACTTTTTTGTAATACCATAACGCCATGTGGTGTCATATGCCTTTTCCAAATCAAGGAAAACTCCTATTGTCTGGTTCTGTTTAGCAAAAGCTTGTTGTATTAGGTTTGAGAGCCTTAGCAAGGGATCTAAAGTAGATCCAGTTTTCCTAAAGCCAAACTGCAATGGAGAAAGCAATTTATTTGTTTCTAAGTGTCATACAAGTCTGGTGTTAATCATCTTTTCCATCAGCTTACAAACATAACTGGTGAGAGCTATTGGTATGTAGCTGCTGGGTAAAGCAGGATCCTTGTTTGGTTTCTTCATAGGGAGGATTAGTGATAATTTCTAGCTCTTAGGAATAATAAGTTTCCCAGATTTCATTTATTATATCTAAAAGAAATTTCTTTGACTTTTCTGGGAGATGTTTCAGCATTTCATAGAGTATTTTATCTTCACCAGGGGCTGATGGTTTGGTATTCTGCAAGAAATCTTTGAGTTGCTGCAGTGTAAATTTTGCATTATATGGTTCAAAATTATTTTCACTTAAATCAAGAGAAATCTGGGGATTTCTAACGTCTTGGAATTCTAAAGAATAGTTCTCACTACTCGATATTCTCGAGAAATATTCTCCTAATTTTTCTGCGACCCTCTCTGGTTGGGTGATTAGGTCACCATTTATCTTAAGGGTAGACAGAGGTTCAGGGACAGACTTGCCATTTAGTTTTTAATTTTCTTCCAAATCATTTTGGATGGTGTTTTTGAGCTAATGCCTTTAATATAGCACATCCAGGAAATCTTTTTACTTTTTTAAAATATTTATTTTGCTTGGCCACAGCACGTTGGTAAATAACTTTGGTTTGGGCAGTTCCGCTCCTCTTATCCTTTTTGTAGCATTTTCTAGTGATCTTTCTCATACTATTGCAGGTTTTGTTCCAACAAGGAACTGCTGGTCTACATGGCTTCCCTTTTGTTGTTGGAATAGAGGCAATTCACAATTGATGGTGGTGTCACTGAAGTAATTGCATGCCTCTGAGATTGATGGAAATGATTTTACATTCTTGTTCATGAGAACAGACTCACTAAATTTCTTCCAGTCTGCTTCATCTACCTTCCATTTGGGAGGGGACTCAGATGGCTTATTCTTAACTGATTTTATATGAATTGGGAAGTGGTCACTCCCATTTGGATATTCATAATCAATATGAACACTAGATGAGCAAAAGCTCAAATTGATAGCCGAATAAGTCATTGGAGTAGATGTTATGGTAAGTCACGGTTCCATTATTGAGTATAGTGATATTATGATCATCCATGATGCCCTCCAACATCCTACCCTTGGCATCTGCCGTGTTCCCACCCCATATGGGGTTGTGAGCATTAAAATCACCAAGGAGGAGGAAAGGAGTAGGAAGCTGCTTTGATCAGTAAATGAATATCATTATAAGTGAAATCCAAATCAGGATGAAGATAGATGGGGCAAACTGTAACTTGCTTGTCTAAAATGCTACAGCTTGGAGATGAGTATTAAATGACAGCAAGGAGTGTTGCAACGACTTTTGCGCAATAATTGCTGCACCTCCCTTAGCTCTATTTCTGATTGGTGGTGGAGAATTATATATGCTGTAATTTAACCCAGGATTTTATTGTGTGCTTCCATGCTTAGTTTCCTGGAGACACACAATACCTGGCTATGGTCATGGAGCAGTACCTTCAGCTCTTCACTTCGAGCCCTAAGACCTCTACAGGTCCATTGTAGTATTGACGTGAAAATAATTTTTGGGCTTGGTGGAGGGCCCTTTCGATGGAGCCTTCTCACATTTACTCTCTTTTATTTATGATTATTATCAAGAGATGATTTGGCAAGGACTGGTCTTGACAGGTTTGGTTTATTATCTGTTGATTTACTGGTGTCATTTTGTTTGCCTTTCTTGTCAATTTCTTTAAATTCAGGCTGGGGTTCTTGCATCGAGCTTAGCACCTCGTATCTATTACTAAGTGATGCATGTTTAATTGTATGTGAGGGAGGAGAGGATGAGGGGGACGTCTCCTCTTTTGATGCTTTTGCTCCTCAGTCTCCATTAAACCAAGGCAAAGACTCTGCCTGAGACAATTCTAAGGTGGTTGGGTTAAGTGCCATCTTATCCTCTTTGGAGGCTTGTGTTCTAGCCTCAACAGGCCGAGCACCTGACCCAGATGGCTGGGCCACTACCACAGGGGTTGATGCACCTGCTATATTAGAGGGTGCTGCCACTGCACCCCTAGTGGTAGATAGGGGTAGTGGCTTAAGAACTTCAGCATAGCTCCTAGGTTGTTGTTCCAATTGTCTTTTTGCAAAATCGATACTGATATGCTCTGCATTGACTTTATTTAGTGCAGACAGTTCAAATTTGTAAATTTATGTTCCAGTTGACAATTAACACATTTTGCTTTTCTATTACATTCATCATCATGGTGGACACCAGAGCAATTTATACAAATTTTAGCATTTTCGCAGTTTTTTGATGGGTGGCCAAACTTTAAGCAATAATAGCACTGCATTGGTCTTTGCTGGAAAGGATGTACTCGTACTCTTTCATTTTCAAATATGACATAAGAAGGTACTTCAGAGTCTACAAAGGTTAAAATGATCAAGTTGGCAATAGCTGCCTTTTTCACTCTCCAAACTGAAGTGGGACTTATTTCTAGAATTTCTTCTTCTGTCATGTCATAAAAGGTCTTTATCAAATAGTACTCCTCTCCCATAACTAAAGCTTAAGTAAGGCTTGGTCTTCGTAATCATTTCATAATTTTTTATGTCCAACAAGGTCAGCATATATGTTTGGGTTGTGGATTTGGCATGAATAAGAACACTGTTCCTCCCAATACGAGAAAATAATATGAACGCTCTTTATTCCTCCCACCTTTTTCTGAAGAAACCTGCAAAATTTATAGTAGTTATAATTTTCCCACTTGGCTGAAGCTACCACCCACATAGGAGGTTTAGGAGTCCTTACCTCTGCATTCTGATTTCTCCCTGGTTTACCCTGAGCCCATGTAGATGGCACATATCCGTCCAAGTCTTTGGGAACTTTGTCTGTTAAGGCTCTTCGTACAGTAGCTTGACCTATTTGTATGCACTAATCATACTACTAGCCTTCAGAGCCTCATCATGGCTACTTTAGATTCAGTATCAATAAAGTTCATCCTGATTTCTACAAGTTCCAAATGATATCAGAGCTGTCGAGATCATTTCATAATCACAACTGACCGGTAAGTCTTTGATATGGAGCATTCTCAAATTTTTCACACAACCTGGCTGTGTTGAGGATTTAATTTTGGATGAAGATTTCTTAGAGAAGTCCGTGTCCTTGCTTGAAGTCGTCATCAATGAAGCATGGCTAGAGGGTCCAGGGGAGGGGAAATCAGGAGGGGGATCAGGATATTTATTATTACTGCTTTTTGTCAACAACATTTGGAGAAATTTCAATCTCCAAGGTGGGTGCAGAGGTCATCATCTGTGCCAGAACAGCACCATCAGAGGGTCCAGGGGTACTCAAATCCTTATAAATGCTAGACATACATTTTTGAGAGGGGAAAAAAAAACTGAAAACCTTCAAAAGATATCATCAGCCTTTCGTGGGGTTTATTCTTCCACCAATGGCACAAGTGAGAACCGACTCACAAATGTCCGCCCCCTACCCTACCCCACAGGGGATGGCACTACATGATTGTAGTGGCCCAAGTGTAAGTCAAACCCGCTTGCTAGGGCCGAAGGTTTTACGAGAATACTATCATCCCCACTCTAATCGTGTTATGGGCAAACCGGACAGAATGCCGAGAGTCCTATCCCCAGAACCAGACCCCCCTGAAATCCGTGGTCTAGCCCTAAAGAATAGTTCCGCCTGATATCTCTCAGGTCCGAACATTATCGGGCGGCTGATGGTCCTACCACAGTTCCTACTATTTAGCTCCAGATATAAACCCAATCACAGTTATGTCATCTTTTCCTATTTATCAGGTCCAATAAATTTTAGCAAAAGCGGAAAATTCCACAAAAACTAACTCAAAGAAATACATAATCGTATATATGGGACTCTTGGATTCAAACCCGGGAACAGATTCCTGGGGTTCAAGAGCCCCCTCACCACGTCAAGGTGGTCCCAAATCGAGGGGGATAACTTTGCTCTTGAAAGAGAGACTCTCTTGATTGGTCTTGCTTCCTTCCTTGCCGAATCAATAATATGAACGCTTCATATTTCACTGTCAATCAAGCGGAACAAATAAATCCACGCTCCTTCGTTTGTTACTGTAGCGTTATGGCAACTTACCACAGCTTTCGGTCAGATGAATTAGTTTATGCTTTTAAGTAATTCATAAAAAATGACTCGACATCACCGAGAGAGAACGCAATGAAAGACAAACTACTTTATTTCGTAAGAACTTGCACAGCCATTCCCTCTGAAATGCCTGCTACTGTGGAAGGGTACCAGAGGCCAGACCACCTAATCCCTGGTCTACACTAGCTCCCATTACTGATACCACCAAGGACTAATACGAGCACATTTCTCTACTGATGTATTTTTATAAAATCATTCCAGCAGTCTACCGTTGCAGAGTTGTCAATAAAATCTGAGAATAAGCTTTGAAAGCGGGATCATTATGATTAGTTTATCCACTGTATAAAAAAGGTAATATAAGAGAGGGTTGGGACGACAAGTCCCCCCACCCCCACAACGGGACGTTACGCACCAACCGGAAGCTCGGGCTAAGTAAGGTACATTTGATTGTACATTTGATTATATGGGGGCCAGCGGCGTGAAAGGATGTCCTAGGATTGGGTGACTGTGTGCGTATCTAGAATTTATTACGCAAAGACTACACAAAAAACTGGGTACACGACATTTTTAATATTTATTATTATTATATTATATCATCATCAACGTTTCGTAACGGAAGTAGCCGAGATATCTTTTATCACTTACCATCTTTATCATTTCTCACTTTCTTGAAGATTATCAGCGGACTATCGTTATCAGAACTTGCGAATGAAGCTGACTAGTTGTGGAAGGTGGCGAGATTACTGAATACCGCCGTGATATGACAGAAGAGGAAGTGATACGGAAGGGAAAGTCGATAGAGTGATAAGCTGGTAGAGATGGCATCCGTTTAGCTTCATTTGATCTATGAAAATTATTATCATTACTGTGTTCTCGGGTGAGGCATGATAACAACAAGAGCAAACTAGGAGAGAGAGAGAGAGAGAGAGAGAGAGAGAGAGAGAGAGAGAGAGAGAGAGAGAGAGAGAGAGTTCAAAATTAAGTTACGAACTTTCTTTTAAAATTACATTTATAAAGATTGCATTCATCTGAATGTACTAGTTACTCGATCCTAAATATTTCTTAGTAATGAACTTTGTATTTTATTTTATAGTTTGAGAGGAAAACGGAATGCTTAGCTTTTACGTATTTATAAAAATAATTCAAATTAATGTCGAGACAAATTTTCATTCTATGAGCATTCTGTCTGTCCACAAGTGAACATATATAATACACTTTTCGTGCAATCTTTCTTCTTGTGACATGTATATATAGCAAAAGGTTGAGACGAATCTTATAAACAGCTTAAGACTGGCTGATAAATTATTTTACATTAGCACAACGATAACGCTGAGAGGCCTACACATGGCCCTTGTAGACGGCTTTTCAGACGATTCTTGCACGTGGCAAGAGGGAAATGAGTGTTCTAAGGCAACTGTTTTGCAAGAGCAGGGGCAGAACTTCGAAGAGCCAGATAACAGGATTCTTATTGCATCTGTGCATGGAGCTCGCTTGCAAAAGATGAATTCAGGCCGCAGAAGTCCCGACATGTGGCCAGTGGTGGCGAGTAATTACATGAGTTATTATATAAGTGAAATCAATATCAGCGAGGTCAATAGCCGATGTAGGTCATCGCATACGAGTACAGCTTTTGAAATAACTAATAATTTGATATTCATCAGAATTACAGTTTGTCACTCGTGGTATAGTATGAATAAATCATCACAGTGACATGCATTCTCTCTTTTCTCTCTCTCTCTCTCTCATAATACCTTTAAACAGTAGTTTGGAATTCAATTGTATCTTATCTGACGGAAATACAGACATAAACGTAAGTCACACTTGACGTACAATTCCAAGTATAAAATCGTAAATGAGATCAAATGGGCTTTTAACTAAACAAACGTGTGCATATATATGTCTGTGTGTGTGCGCATGCTGGCGCGCTTTCGATGATGCTGAGTCAGACTTTCCTGGTAAATTTTTATGTTTTTTCTTCTCCTTTTATCTTGCTTATATTTCCTTCCAGAAGCATTCCTAAGAGCATGATCATTATTTTTCCTATTCATATCAGTTTAAACTTGGTAATCCTCTACACAAAATGGATGGGGCATTCAGGTTGTCACATATGATAACTTGAAGCCTAGGCTTGCTAGATCAGTCACATTTTAATGTCTCTGCCCCGTCTCACCTAAAAAAAATAATGATCTAAAATGGATTTTAGCTTCTTATCTGAAGAGATTTTTACTTACTGTTATATAACTGTTTCGCATAATTTTAGGATAAAGACAATTTAGAAATAGAGAGAGAAAGCGGGTGTGCCAGTAAAACTCTTCTGTAGATTTTGCCTGTATTGAAAATTTTTGTAAAGACGGAGGGGAACTTGAAGACATTCGTTTACACGAAATCCACCAATTTGGGGCTATGCTTGAATGGAGATTGCGAGTGCCCTGCTAGGCTTAAGAATTCGATGGTCAGGACATTCATTAGAAGGGCCCTCTCCCACTGCTCCACCTGGCAAGACACTAACAAGGAATTTGAACGTGCTGCACAAATGTTGGTGAATAAACTCATCAAACAAACTCATCAACAAGGAAAACCGAACTGGCCTGGAAAAATGGTACAGCGGTGAGAGCGCACAACCTGCCCCCAAGGATGACATCAAGATGAATTACAAGGCCCGTATGCATCCCCAGTACCGCGAGGACGAGAGCTCCATGAAGAAAATCGTCATGGAGAACGTCACCCCCACCGAAGATAGTAAGAAAATAAATCTAGTAATATATTACAAGAACCGCCGCACCCGTGATCTCGTGATGAAGAATAACCCCTCTCCGCCAGCAAGAGACCCCCTCAAGCAGAAGAACGTGGTCTACCAATTTGTATGTCCTGTCCGAGGATGCCCAGGCATTTATATTGGAATGACCACGATGCGCTTGTCAAAGAGGATCTCCTGCCACGCCCAGGAAGGTGCTATCATGAATCACGCCCGTGCCACCCACAATATTTCCATCTCCCGCGACAGTATTATACAGAATATAAGTACAATCGGGAGAGCCGCCGACCCTCGACGTCTGCGCCTGCTGGAGGCACTCCTCATTGCCGAGAGAAAGCCCACAATGAACGCGACGCAAGAGGCATCGCTCCTACCCACGAATTTGAGAAGAGCAATGCCAAACAACCACCAAATCCAAAAAATACTTGAACATAACAACCCAGAGAATGGAGTCGCCCTTCACGACAACCCCCCGACTACGAGAGAGAGAGAGAGAGAGAGAAATAATGACGCCATTCATCCTCCGCCCAATAGAGAACTAGATGATGTCAGTCGGCATGACACATCATGCAACGGCAAGCCAATGGAACGCTGGAAAGTAGCATTCTCAGATTGACGCCACTTCATCCTCCGCCCAATAGCAGCCAAACTACCGATGATGTCAGTCGGCATGACATCATGCAACGGCAAGCCAGTCCTCTACTAGATCCCGCTGGAGAATGACAGAAGAGTCTGTCGAAACGTCGCGGCAACAATTGTATAAGCAACTGTATAAGTTATAATATTCTAACTGCATAGAATATTCAAAAAGCAGAATCCAAATTTTTTACTTTCCCCCATGAAATGACAAATATAGGCGAGCTGTTAGCACGCACCTTCAATGAAGAGAAGTCCGCAATAAGGAAAACAGAAAACGTCTTCTATAAAATGAATGCAGCAATAATATTCAATAAAACCTGTTTAAAAGAGGGTCTGCTGACAAATATTATTATTATTATTATTATTATACGCACACATTCTTTTGAAACTAACAAAAGTTATGAATTATACACTGAACAGAATACCCATGTGTAAAAATAGAGACGGAGCTCAGAAAGTATAGAGACTATATACGCTAAAAGAGTGAGAGAGAATTCCAGATGTGCGAAGTGTGACAACTTTTCCTCCTAAGCTGACTGTACTGAGTTCACTGTATGAACCATGTTATCCGGAGGCCCGTTTAATAAGGATGTGATATGTGATCCGGTAAGATAAATCTCTAATTGTAGCGTTTTCTTTATTGCCGAAACAATAATACACTTGTAGTAATTAGTTAATATATACATGAATGTGAAAATTGATTGTAAATGTTGTACGTGCGCACGCACACACACACACACACACACACATACATATATATACACACACACATACATATATATATATATATATATATATATATATATATATATATATATATATATATATAGTGTCCAGCTGTGGGGTTTAATAGCAAAACTCAGCAATGATGGCAAGAAATGAAAGCATAATCGACAACGACGTAAATGGAACCTCTGGCAACAGAGGAGCTTCGTCCGGCAGCCAGGTATAGAGCCCAATCGACGGAGAGGACGGTCAGGTACTTGGGGGTCGTCATCCAGCAACTGACCACCACACCGACAGTTACCAGCAACCAGAGACTGGAGCTACAGAGGGAAACCAGAAGGAAAAATGGACAAGAGAAGAAAATAAGGAAATATGGAGATGCTACATCAGTAGCAACCCAACAGAAAGAGGATACAGAAGAAGAAGACTAGTCAACACCTAGAATGAGAGAAATAACACCCTTCAGACAGAACACGTTATTGCTCTGTATTTATTAATGTGTCTTGAATCTCATGTAAATATTCAAATGTGGAATCTCCTGGCCTTTCCGCCAGTAGGCTATATGTTTTATCATTGTACGTCTACTATGTCTCTTTTTATTATCAATTATGTACCTGCTACGAAACACAAATTGATCAGAGTGTGGGTCGAGCACCATATTTCCGTCCTCACTCTTCACCTGTGCTCAGGTGAATAAAGAGTTAGTACCCGGTAATGTCCTCCTACCCTCACACTACCTTTAAGTGTTCTGGCAGATAAAATTCAGTGGGACACGCATCTTCCAACAATTGAGTCCTCTGCATACCAGGAGGTTTGAGAACTTATTGATAACATGGTAAACGACATTATAACACTCACTGATAACATGGTAAATAACAATATAAAACTGCAGCAGTCCTAGGACTAGGCCTCATGATACTAGGCTATGTACATTGTAGTACTAGTAGTAGAGAGAATTGTCAGACTCAACCACGGTTATGTGGAGTGACGGTAACCCTACATGCTGGTTTATATGAATTTAATGTCAAACAGGCTTTAATAAAAAGCTTATTACAACATTCATTATTTATTAACTCAATAAGCAGGCGTGTAGCTGACTGCAAGTTGACTGTGATCTAACACATGTTTACTTGTTTGAGGTTGTTTCAACACAGTTATAAATATTTTCATGAATGACAATATGTCAGTTACTTGTGAAATGTAATCTCTTGTTCTTCTGAGATCCTGTTTCTGTATGTTACACAGCTGATGGCCCAGGACTGGGTGCCAAAGGTGGCTCTGTTGGTGCTGGTCTGTGCAGTCGCTGCCGCTGCCATTTCTGGGAATCAACACATAGGAATGGCGCCCTACTTGGCACACAGTCACGTGACTGCCCAATCTCTCCTCTATATATCTAGGAATAGGGCCTTCAGTCAATTACTGTAGCTCTAAACGACCTTGGTCAAGCTGACTTCAGCCAACTGGTGTACAACCCTTGAATACGGCATATGTGAGCATGCATGAAGATATTTATATATTTACATTCACTATGTATATATATATGTATATATATATATATATATATATATATATATATATATATATATATATATATATATATATATTATATATATAGGCTATATATATATATATATATATATATATATATATATATATATATATATATATATATATACAAATATATGCATACACACATATATACATATATATTTACATTCATGTATATATAAATATAATATATATACATATATATAATGTATATATATAAATATATATTATTTATATATATTTATTATATATATATATATATATATATATATATATATATATTATATATATAATATAAATGACTGTAAACTCTATGGAAATACAGGAAAGGTTAATGAAGGAACAGATCTGAGAATTAAAGTTGCAAACAGAGATGAAGTCATAAGGAAGCAGTCCTAGGTCAATGGAGGGAGTGAGTACTTTCAAGCACTGCTGAACATGAAGTTAAAAGTCCTCCTGGGCCTCTGTAGGCTCATAGGGATGATATGAAAAGAACATAGTCTAAACAATGGAAGAGTGACGGTAGTTAGTGAAAATTTTGAGAATGCTTTTGTAAGTGACTGTTCTGAATGTAAGAAGAGCAGTTAAGAGAATGGAGAATGGAAAGGCACTAGGAGTTGATGGAATTGTGTGTGCAATGCTACATTATGGTGGTAATAGCGTGGCTGAACGGCTGCCCAAGGTGTGTAAGATTTAAGTCTAGATGAGGGAAAGGTTCCAAAGAATAGGCGATAGAAGGAAAGGTTCTTATCTATAAGGGTAGAGTTGATCAAGGATTTTATTTAAAAAGTAAGACTGGTCCCAGAAGGACTGACTGGGGAGAAGCAGTGTGGTTTTGAACAGCGAAGTGGGTGAGTGGATTAAGTGTTCATGTGGAGGGTACATACAGTATACCTCACAGAGAAACTTATGCTATGATAAACACAGACACATTGTGAAGGTGGTGATGGTAACAGTGTACAAGGTATGTGTTGAGAATAATCAGAATAGATTATGAGATGAAAGTGAAGCTTCTGTTAGACAACTGACACGTGAAAGTGACTGGTTTGTTGTTAACCTCAGCAGATGACATCATTGTTTCATCTGGATGGACCAAGTTGATGAACCCTCTTTGTGTTTAGTTATATGAAACAGTTGATGTTGCATAAGTTTTATGCATATATGGTTCATTCATAACTTAAAGGTTAAAGGATGACTATGTAAATAAAATATTATCATTTTTCTGGATATGCCTATTTCTAGGAGATGGTGCTTACTAAGAAATATATATCATAATATACATACAACACACACACACACACAATATATATATATATATATATATATATATATATATATATATATATATATATATATATATATATATCAACTACTTCCATTTTTTCCATATATATATATTTATATATATATATATATATATATATATATATATATATATATATATATATATATATATCAACTACTTCCATTTTTTCCACCATACCTCTTTATATATATATATATATATATATATATATATATATATATATATATATATATATATATATATATATATATATATATATTATACAAAATGGAAACAGTTGGTCTGTATAGGTATTTGAGAGCAAATTAACGGATGATGACAGGATGAGAGAAAATGTGAGTTAGAGAATAAGTGAATTAAGAAAGGCAGTAGGGTTTGTGCGAAAGACCATAGAGAAAACTTGGAAGAAATGACACATATACACACACACATATATATATATTGGGATGTATATGAGCATAATTTAGCTAGACTAGCCATATCAGTGTTGGAGGTAAGAGTATTTAGAATATGGAGAGCTGCAGGCAAATGACAGGAAGCAGATTCATCCTCTCACAAAAACAGTTACTGGGTTTCCTTCTCTTCATCTTGATGAAATTATTCTCTTTGCAATTTTTAATAACAAAGAATGACCAAGCATCGCTGTCCACCGAACTTATTCATTTCCTGTCATTCGCAAAGTTCATATTGATTGTCACTCAGGAAAACAAAGTATGATACTTGAAAGCACGTGGGTGGAAATAAAAAGCAAGGTCTAGACCTTAGTAAAAGGAGTATAATAATAGAAAAAAAACCACTTGACCATTTTTGTGTGATAAGGAATGAGTGGTGATAAACGAGATTCCTTTGAGGAGCCTTCTATTTTCACTTCTAGTGAAACTTTCGTTTACAACTTGCGTAGCAGACACGAGTCATATGTAATTAAACGTCAGTTTCTTTACCTCTGACATTTTTGTCATTTAATCTCACATTTTCGTTATCTAACGACATAAAAAAAAATAGGCGATAACTGGTTTTAATTTACATCAAATGGGCAACCACCTGACTTTCACATTCATGAAAATGAACTAAATTTCTGATATGGATACAATGAACTAAAAGTTTTGGTGTGAATTTATGAAATGTGGTTGTCATATTATTTAAGAAACCTGCTACCGTTAACGACCACTCAAGGATTTCTTGACATCTTACTAATCACGCTATCATGTTTGTGCGGAAGGTCATTTAATGTCATATGTCATCTAACATTAAAGCAATTCCTTGGTATTGTATTACTTTGTCAGTGGGAGCGTGCCTGTAAATAAGCATAACACTTACTACCCTTGCCTACTACGTCTGCGAGAGGCTGCTTTCGAAAGTTGCCTGATATTGATTAAACGATCTCAATGCTTCCTAAACTATGAGTATGAGATTCTCCAGCTGCATACTTAGTGAATCCCTTGACTGTGTCAGATACATGACATAAGTGCATTTTATAAAGACACTGCGTACTCGTATTAAATAAACAATTGCATTCTGAGGGTTCTCGCATTTACCTGGCGACCTTTAGCAACTCATTATCAAGGGTAGCCACAGGTTCAGAAGTCTACCGTAGTCGCGATAAGGACGATCAGTGACACGGGACGACCGTCTTACACTTCGCAAGTTGATAGAGTGCTTCATGTTATTCGGCTGAAAAAGAAATTAAATGCCAGCAACTAAATTATAGATGCGTAGTGACTGACTGTGACAAGCAAAAATCACTTTTTGTATTAATCCTCGACGGATGAGCTTGCTTCCTCCGGATTCTGTTTGCTGAAGCACAGCCAGGATGTTAGTTGACGTACATTAATAACGTGAGTATTATGCATTATGTCATATCCTGTATTAAGACACTGAAACGTAACTGTTGTTTCCTTTCGATTATTTCAGAAAATTGTCACAGCACCGCAACCTTTTTTTATATACTTTTTTGTATTTTTACCTAGTCTAATGGCCTGAGAGTGAAGAATATGTTTAAAAGCGATGAAGGAGAGCAACTGTAGCATGTTAGCCCTTTGATACAAGTAAGGTGGAGCAGAATCATTTGTTATCTGGTGACCTTATCGTATGGCTTTGATTTTTTATTTTAGCAGCGTTTCAAGTCTAAGGCTTTTTACCTCCTTAACCGTCATTTACGTACTTGAGGGAATAGTGTCGTCCCTGGTTTGTTTCGTAGCGTTGTCAATGTATACATGTATGTATATATATATATATATATATATATATATATATATATATATACACACACACATATAGTATATATACATAATATGTGTATATGTATGTATATATATATATATATATATATATATATATTATATATATATATATATATATATATATATATATATATATATATATATATATATATATATATATATATATATATATATAGAGAGAGAGAGAGAGAGAGAGAGACTATTTTCATTATACAAGGAATGTGGGAAACATAAGCCGTAATTGTAAGCAGTTCCGTTGAAGATGATACGCTCGTTCAATATATTCATAAAACGTAGTAGCCCACATACCGCAAGTCTGTAAACAGAATTAATGCATCTATACTCGTGCGCACTTTTTCTGTGAGAGAGAGAGAGAGAGAGAGAGAGAGAGAGAGAGAGAGAGAGAGAGAGAGAGAGAGAGAGAGAGAGAGAGAGAGAGAGCCCACTATTTCAGAGCAAGAGCGAGAGAGAGAGAGACTCACAACGAATAAATACATATTATTAATACTAAAGGAATGCTTGACAAGTTGTTTCGAAGGCTTCATTAAGTTTCTTTTAGTATGGTAATTCCTAGTTACTTTGATATATACACAAATGCAACTGACTTTCGTAAATAGCGCTTAAATATGAGACCGGTGATTGCTTCTTAATTATTTAAACTTCTTATTAAATTGACGAAAATCACTTTTAAATTTTCTGTAAAGGAAGAAGGTGGTTAAGTGATAAAGTCTGGCCTACACGCAAGCTCTACTGGTTAAACGTTAGGTGGCTACGTCGCTCCGAGTTGGTGATGCAAGCTGAATTAATGAAGACCCAAGTATGTCCGGGTGTTTTGGTCAGGTGGCTTCCTCCTTTCATGTGAAATGATCATCATATTTCAATTTTGTGCACTCTTACTCTCATGATTTCCAGCAATGTCAAAATAACGAACACGAGAATTTGTTTTAAGAATGTTAAGTATTTCACTTTCATCTTCGCCGTCAGTTATCTGTTGAAGAAGGAAAGCGCTCTTTGGATAAAATCGAGCGAGTTTCCTTCAGTCCTTGGTCGCTGTTAATTTTTCACTTCTTTATTATAAAGCTTACACGATGGGCAGCTAAATAACCCTGAGAGGAAGAGAACAGGATGAAAATGTGCAGTGAAATTTAATCTTGATAAAGAAAAACAGCCTTTAACTCTCCTCTGGGTCAGTTAAAGCAATTTTTTTTGCCTTGTTGAAGATACGTTGCTTATATTCTGCCCTCCATTTATTTGCAGCGATTATCTTGTTTATTCAGCGAATGCCCCAGACATGAACACAGGCGCTCGCACACAC